>NC_056739.1:1062735836-1062900836 GCF_019279795.1 Protopterus annectens
CACACACACAAAGTGGATATAAAAAGTTTAAACACCCCTGTTAAAAAAGCCAGTTTTTTGTGATATAAAAAAATGAGACCATAATACATCATTTCACACCTTTTCTGACCTTTAATGTGACCTATAGCACTTGCTAGTTTAAGTTTTGCCTAAAAGTTAAACTACAGGCTAATACACTCAAGTGTACTAGCTTTTGATAGCATTTAATCGAAAATCATAGCATTTATTGTGTTTTCTGCTTTTCTGTAAAAAAACTTGAAAAAAACAAAATAAATATCCTTGCTTTCCATACTTTCCTAACTAGTGTTCCAGAGACCAGATTTTGCTGATCCCTGGGCTTTGTCTTGGTTCCTGTTTTCCCCATTTTCCTTGTTTGGTCAAGGGGTAGTTTCTTTACTCACTAGTGGGAGTAGGGAGTACTGAGCTGCCTGTTTGTCCTCAGAGGAGTGGTTTAAGGCAGTAACTTGTAGTTTATTGGCCATTTTGGGTCATTTCCTGTCTTTTCCAGCTCCCTGCTATAAAGCACGCTTGAGTTGCCACTGTTGCACACTAGGGCAGCCGTTAAGCAGGTTTAAACTATTCGGCTACCTAAAGTCCACTCTTCAAATTTTCCCTTGAAACTACCTTCCTCGACCTATACTACTGTTCTAATCAGCGTATCCTATAACTAAAAGATCATCTCTACTTGACTCTAAGTAGACTATTCTCTATCTGTTAAACCCAGCACTTGCTCCTACAGTACTTATTACCTTGATACGGCACTCTTATAGATAGCACCACAAAAAGGCAACCCCCATTTCTCGGTCACCCACATCCCCGAATCTTTTTAAAGTTTTTGTCTATCCTTCTAGCATGTCGAGGGATCAGTTGCTAGTGTCTTCTCCTGCTCAGCTGGTGAACCTGAATATTGAGGCAATGTTACAATTGCCTCATGTACACAGACAACCCTCTCCTCCTCCCACAAAACACAAATACATGCGAGAGATGCAACTATCAAACTGGAGGCTGAGCTCTCTCAACATAGGACTGGCAAGACCAGTCAGGAGGAGAAGGTTACCACACACACTATAGACCCAGTCTCACATAGTACCACTACAACCTCAAATCATACACATAAACACACAAAGACATACTCGAGGCTCTGATCAAAAATCTACCAAAACAGCAGAGGCCACCAAAGCAGACACCCAAACAACCACCACCTCAGAACACAACACCTGCAACACATAGACCTCACAGTCAGAGTGTCAAACAGTCACAGCCCTTAAGGCCAAACACAATGCCAGACACACTAGTCATTGGTGACTCCATAGTCAGACACACTGACGTCCCGCTCACCAGACTGAGTAAGGAGAAGGTCACAGTAAGCTGTCTGTCGGGCGCTAGAATCCGCCACATAACCCAAGCACTCAGGTCTCTCAACAGCAGGTACAAATACGACTCAGTCATTGTCCACGCTGGTGTAAACGACCTGAGGGACTACATGAAAAGAGACATTGAGGAGCTCTCTGATTATGTAGCCCAGGCAGGTACTGACCTTGAGCAGTATCCTACCTTCACCAAGAATGATGCCACAATACAGAGATAAGATGATCAGCTTTAACAATTGGCTTAAACACTGGTGTCATTCAAAGGGGATCCAGTATCTGTCTGCCTGGGATGACATGCTGGACAAGCCACGCTGCACGGCTTGCACCTGTCACCCTGGGATTCGGATATTGGCAAGGCTCTTGCCACCCCATAGTGCCTTTTTAGGCAAGGCTCAAATTCTAAACCTACCACCCTAGAACACAAAAAGGAAAAAACTAAGGGTAATGCTGCTCAATGCCAGAAGTCTAAATCTCAAAATGCACGCACTGAGGCCCTTCTCAGTATGGAGAACATCGATGTCTGTGCTGTGACAGAAACCTGGTTCAAGGCTCCTGAGAGCACCCCAGCTATCAGGTTTTACCTCATATCATGCGTTCCGCCCCAAAATCAGGAAAATACCAAGAAAGGAGGGGTATCCATATTCATCAAGGACACCCACACCTCAAGACTGGTGGCAACGCATGATGCATCGGAGACCATCCAGGTGCAATTAACCGTAGGCAAGACTGCTCTGCAAATTGTAGCATGTTACAGGCCACCCTCACAAACTCAGGAACCTCACATGGCCTTCCTGAAAACACTAGAGGGGATAAATGTATCACCAAACACCATCATACTAGGTGACTTCAATTACCCAAATATAGACTGGGAACACTACTCAAGCCCAAACACCCTAGCCCAAAAGTTCCTGGAATTCATAAACTCAAATGCCATGGAACAACTAGTCACCAGCCCCACAAGAGGAGATAACATACTTGATCTCATCATCACGAACATGGGAGCACAATGTTCAACACCGAAAGTATACCCCTCACTGGTGAGATCAGATCACAAACTAATCTCGCTGGAGGTCCTCATCCCACCTCCACCTGAAATAAAAAGACCACAGTAAAGAACTTCTCAAAAGCCGACTTCACACTTCTAAAGACTAGTGCGGTCTCCTTTAAGGCCCCCGAGCCGGCAGAAAACAGTACTCAAGCCGCTGAATCACTTACAAATGCCTTCTACCAGCACCTGCAGGACTGCATGGATAAGGCAATCCCAAGCAAAACAAAGACTCTTTGTACCAAAGGCAAGCGTCCAGTCTGGTGGACCCCAGCCATAAACAAACTCTACAACAAAAGGAGGAAGCTACTACAAGATAGAGCAAAATCCTTAAAAGGTAAGACACCCTTGATCACTATAAGTAAAAACTAAGAGCTCTCATAAAATCATCCAAAGCAAATTTCGAGAGAAAAATAGCTAAAGACTCAAAAGACAATCATAAGGCCTTCTTTAGCTATGTTAGAAACCTAGGAGGAAACTCCCAGATATGCTCAGAACTAGTTCAAAATGATGTGAAGATTACTGATCCTACAGACATTGCCAACATACTGGCTGACAGGTTCAGTGCAAACTTCTCCCCTCCCCAAAAGGAGAGATATCTATACCAAACGATTGCAGCCCCCAAACATCTCCAGCCCCAAGTGAGAACTGCTCTCTCCAAAGCAAAAACACAGCATCCATGGGACCTGATGGTGTCCCCTGTGTGCTCCATGAACTCAATGAGGAATTAAACCCACAGCTAGGACAGCTGTTTAATCAAAGTCTTACCTCTGGATCCAGGAGTGGCGACTGCAACTGTGGTCCCACTTCACAAAGGCGGTGCCTCCACCGACCCTGGAAATTACCGCCCATTAGCTTGACAAGCCTTATCTGCAAAGCCATGGAGAGGATCATAATGGACCTCATAAATAAAGACATAGGAATTTGCAGACTTTGGATCCAACCCAGTTTGGCTTTGTCAAAGGCAGATCATGCCTTTTAAACTTGGTTGATTTTTGAAACAGTCACCAAAGCCATTGATGAGGGAAAGGCAGTCCATACAGCCTACCTCGATCTAGCTAAGGCCTTCGATACAATACCCCACTCGGGTATCATTGAAAAACTCATCAGCTTAAATGTTAACCCATACATCACAAGATGGGTTGCAAACTGGCTGAGTGACAGAACCCACAGGGTCAGAGTTGCTGGCGCCATGTCAGACTCAAAGCCTGTCACAAGTGGTGTCCCACAGGGCTCAGTCCTGGGCCCACTCTTGTTTGGCATCTACTTTTCCAAGTACAACAAAACACACGAGGGTTATGGCTGACAAAGTTTGCAGATGACTGGAAACTGCGGGCCATAGTAGAAAACACATCTGACACAGATATCCTTCAGAAGGGTCTCACAGAAACGGATAACTGGTGCCAGAGCCACGGCCTAAAGTTAAATGCCAAAAAATGCATAGTCATACCCTTCGGGAAAAACAAGGTTACCCCTAGCTACCAAATAGGTGGCAATCCACTGAGCACAGAAGAAGTTATCAGGGACCTGGGGACCCAGGTTGATAGTAGTCTGTCATTCGACACCCATGTAGCTAAAGTAGTTAGGAAGACCTTCTACATTGCCCACCTTATCATGAAGGGATTCTCATCTAGATCAAGGGAGGTTATAGTCTCCCTTTACTCATCACTCATCAGACCAATGATTGAGTACAATGCCCCATTCGAATGTATCTGACCCGACACTTGCAGCAGCTGGAGAGGCCACAAAAGTTCCTCACCAAAAGGATAAAGGGTCTCAAAAATCTATCCTATGCTGCCCGACTGAAAGAACTCCAGCTCTATTCAGTCGCACCGCTTGCTCAGAGGTGACCTTTGCCTAACATACAAGGCCATGTCAAACCCAGATTTGATGAATATGCTTCACCTCAAAAAATCTAGATCCATCAGAGCCACAAGGCGGGAGACTTAAACCTCGACATGGCTATTAATAGGACGTGCTGGAGGGATAGATTCATCACCCAAAGACTCCCTATGCTGTGGAACAAAATCCCGGTACATGTGAGGCAGAGCACCTCGCTGGCCTTGTTCAAGAGAAATCTTGACCAATGGATGGGAGATCGCAGATATACCCCAGGGATTACCTCAGTGTCACTGCTCGACAGAGGCACAGCAAAATAATGGGTATAGTTCCCCATACTAAAGGGGTGGCGTAAGCCACAAAACGATGGGCTAGGCTTGTAAATGCCCTCGGGCAGATAGCCTAGTATGAACCTATGAACCTATGAACCTATAACCTGTACAATTTAATTGAAAAACAAACACATCTGTTAGGGGAAAAAATATAAAAAATAAAAAACGTACAATATGCTGGTTGCATAAGTGTGCACACCCATAAACTAATATTTTGTTGTGTGTGCACACCCTTAAACTAATACTTTGTTGAAGCACCTTTTAATTTAATTACATCATTTAATCTTCTTGGGTACCCATCTGCCATCAATTAAAGAGACTCTGATTAACTCCAAATAAAGTTCAGCTGTCCTAGTAGGATTTCTCTGACATTTACTCAGTTGCCTGCTACAGCAAAAGCCATGGTTCGCAGAGATCTTACAAGGGATCAAAGGGATCTCATTGTTGAAAGGTATCAGTCAGGAGAAGGGTACAAAAAGTCATCAAAAAGTGGAGAAAATATGGGACAACAGTGATGTTGCAAAGAACTGGACATCACTCAAAAATTGATGAAAAGACAAGATGAAAACTGGTCAGGGAGGCTGCCAAGAGACCTACAGCAATACTGACGGAGCTGCAGGAATTTCTGGCAAGTACTGGTTGTGTACTACATGTGACAACAATCTCCCATATTCTCCATATGTCTGGACTGTGGGGTAGGGTTGCAAGATGGAACCCTTTTCTTACACAGAAAAAACATCCAGGCCTGGCTAAAATTTGCAAAACAATACATCAGGTCTCCCAAAAGCATGTGGGAAAATGTGTTATGGTCTGATGAGACCAAGTTTGAACTTTTTGGCCACAATTCCAAATGGTACGTTTGGTGCAAAAACAACACTTAACATCAGTAAAAGAACACCATCCCCACAGTGAAGCATGGTGGTGGCAGTGTCATGCTTTGGGGTTGCTTTTCTTCAGCTGGAACTGGAGCTTTAGTCAAAGTGGAGGGAATTATGAACAGTTAAAAATACCAGTCACTTTTGGCCCAAAACCTTCAGGCATCTGCTAGAAAGCTGAAGATGAAGAGGAATTTCACCTTTCAACACGACAATGACCCCAAGCATACATCCAAATCAGCAAAGGAATGGCTTCACCAAAAGAAAATTAAAGTTTTGGAATGGTCCAGCCAGAGCCCAGACCTAAATCCAATAGAAAATCTGTGGGGTGACCTGAAGAGATCTGTGCATAAGAGATGCCCTCACATTCTGTCAGATTTGGAGCACTTTTGCAAGGAAGAGTGGGCAAATATTACCAAGTCAAGATGTGCTATGGTGATAGACTCGTACCCAAGAAGATTGAATGCTGTAATTAAATCAAAAGGTGCTTCAACAAAGTATTATTAGTTTAAGGGTGTGCACACACAACAAAATTATTAGTTTAAGGCTGTGCACACTTACGCAACCAGCATATTGTATATTTTTTATTTTTTATATTTTTCCCCTAACAGATTTGTTTGTTTTTCAATTGAGTTGGACAGGTTATAGGTCACATTAAAGGTTGGAAAACTTTTGAAATGATTTATTGTGATCTCATTTTTTTATATCACAAAAACCTGGCATTTTAACAGGGGTGTGTAAACTTTTTATATCCACTGTATATAAATCTATATGTGTATGTATGCATATATCAGCATCAGATTAGTTATGTATGCTCAGCTGTGTAACATATTTATCCTAGTCTGGATCAGGCTTCTGATTCTGTTATCTCATGCACATGATGTCTAAAAGAGAGTACAAAACCAAATGTCCACAGAGCATGCAACAGTATTCTAAAACATGCAGTGTCATAAAACCTCTAGACAAGCTCTCTATTCCCATAGTGAATTCCCATTTATGCTTGCATGGTGTATTAGAGATCCTCTTTTTGCATCCGTGTAAGTATGTGCCTTATGCTCCATCATATCACTCTTTATGTTGTGAAAGAATCAGCTGCTGCAGATAATCATTCATGCCCTCATATTGTTTTCATTTCCAGTTTTCCTTTTACTATGAAATGCCTGATATTCATCATTAGATCATTGCTGCA
This sequence comes from Protopterus annectens, assembly GCF_019279795.1. Lineage (NCBI taxonomy): Eukaryota > Metazoa > Chordata > Ceratodontiformes > Protopteridae > Protopterus > Protopterus annectens. The sequence goes on from NC_056739.1 coordinate 1,062,742,487, forward strand.
GTAGCCTCAGCTATATAGGATATCCTGCCAAAGATCGAAACAGCAGGCCAGTTTACAAAGCTTTAGGACACCTACCATGAGTCATAAATACTGCCTGGTGTGTGGAAAGTAGGACAAAATCAGTTGCTATAGCACCAAACCTTGAGAACTTTCTTGCTGCCAAAGAGTGCACTCCTCTGCATATTTCTGGTGGTTGGTTGTTGAGTGACACTTCCACATGGCTAGGCTGGGGATTACCTTCCACAGCATTAATGTTTCTGAAAGAATTTGCTTGGTTTTCATCAAAGAGTTGATTTTGAGAATTTTCATTTTTTTAGTGATTGTCACTAAAGTTTGACCTATGAATCTTATATATTGACATATGATTCCCCAAGGGGAATCCCTTGCGTATATTTAAATTTTGTGAAGAAAATAGCATCTTTTTCTTCACATTTTATCAATTGGGTTTTGACTTTTGGTTTTGAGAGCTGTCCTGTTTACCAGAGAATCTTGAATTCTTGTCAGGGTGCTTTACTGACTTGACTAAGCTCTGCTGACCGTTTGTCAGACACCTTTTTTTCAGTTGAAAGTTGGTCCTGGGCCCCATTGGAAATATCCCTTGTTTATTATTGGTTTTTGTGAAGAAAAAATGTACTGCCTATGCATAGTAGTGTTATAAGGGGCTGGAGCTAATTTGTTTGATGGTTGTCACTAAAAAAAAAAAATACCTCAGAATGAATTCTTAAGTCTGAACATAATACCAACTCTTCCTGGTTCTGCTGTTGCTTCTGAAGCTCCATTTCCAGCTAAGATGTCGACCTGGATCATGGTAAAGCTATCAAGCCCTCCCCAATCTACAAGAAAGAAAAAGTTAGTTGGGTGGCTTTGACTTTCACTCTGGCTTCCTCTTTGCCTCAGCCACAGGTAGGTGACTACGCTATGGCCGTCGGTTGTTCCTCAGACCACCCATCTTTTTCTCTTGGTCCCTCTAATGTTGCTTCTTAGGAAGCTACTAAGGACCAGAAGCCAGACATGTCCTCTGCGGCTGTTCAATTGCCCCTGTTGTTCAAGGGAAAACTACCCTTGCTGCCACTGAGGAAGGGACAAGGGATGCTCCTCCGCTATGCCTCACTGAGGAGCTTTGTTTCTGAGGTAGGGATCATCCTTTTATCCACTCTTTTTCTGGAGGTCTCCCCCAAAAAAGGAAGTGGAAAATTAAAGTTTTTTTTTTTCTCTTCCCACTATCTATGGGGATGATTGGCTAGCTTTACTTAGGGTTTATTTAGAGCCTTTCAGTCTTTTAATGCTGAGTCCTGTTTTCTTTCCAAAGCTTACAAATAAGGGAGAAACTAGACATGTTCTTCTTGTTTCCCTGTTGCAGTCATCACTTGTCAGTTATCCCTGCTGGGTAGGCCTTGGTCGGTCCAAATACCAGAGTCAAGCTTTTCCCCTGTGCCGGCTGCTGTCACCTGTAGACTGACGTCAGGTCATCAGTGGTATAAAGGAGAGCAGCCAGCGCCATTACACCAGTCTTTCTTGCCATGGAGCCCAAAGCAAAAGCAGTTTGCGTGTGTGCCGGTCGCTCGTTGCCAGAGTGGAAGTTGCATTTGAAAACGACTAAAGCTAAGTACCCCATTGGGGACCTTTTTCTTGTACTAACCGATGTCTGAAAAAGTCAATAATTGTCTCCGCTGTGGAAAACAAATACCATACCTAGACTTCTATACCTTGTACGTTACTTGTCTAGGCCCAGACCACGACGTCCCCCGTTGTCGGTTCTGTGCACTTTTCAATTCAAGGACTATTCGCCATAGAGCTGAATTTGTAGCCAGGCATTTCTGAAGTAGTTCCTCGCATTACGAAATGGCATCTGTCGGTCAGCAGTCTGAGGATATTCCAAAAAATGGAAAGATAAAGAAAGGGACAGACCACACAAACTTAAGCCTTCAGACGACACATCCCAGGAGCAAGTCATCAGTTCTCAGGAATTCAGTAAGGCTCATTCGCAGCCCCTGATGCCCGATTCGTTTTATTTCCCAGGCCTCTACTGAGACCCTTTCAGAATCCAGTATGCTTCTGGGAAATGCTTCATCATCTAATCCCTCGGTTGTCTCTGCTTCGGTTGGGTCCGGAGCCGCTACGCAGGCACCAGATTCTGAGGAGGTTCTTCGCACAACTGATTCAAGGCAAAGACCGGCGTCTTCACTTCCAGCTACCATATCCCAACAACAAATGGATTTACTAAGGTCTAAAAACAAGACCACCCCGAAGAAAACAGTCTCTAGTCGTCATCTTACTCCTACTCCTCCGCCTCAGACACAGTTACAGAACATGGCGGAGGACCTCATCACTTTCATCAGGGGTAGCCATACCACTCCTTCTAAAAGAAAAAGGGATACTTCCCCTGAAGTTCACACAGAACCTGATTCTGAAATTTCAGACTACCTTGATTCAGATGAGGAACAACAACTTCTCACCTCCTTTGAGGATTCTGTTGCAGAGGAATCTATTCCTTCTGCCCCCCCGAGGATCTTTCATTTGGGGAATCGCTGCACACTCTCAGAGTTCATTTCCACTGGGAAGCCCAAGATTATCCTCAGTCTAAGAAAAGACTAAGAGAGTTTCTAGATCTTCCTCAGCACAGACCCTTTGTCATCCCTCCTATTCTGTATGTGGTGGATGATGTTTTCAATGAATCTAGCCTCACCCCCTGACACCCTACCCCCTGCTCCTAGAAAACCTGACAGGTACTACAGGGTGCCTGATTCACATAAGTACTTGTTTAAAAACTGTGCAGCAGACCCAGAAGTCATCACACAGGGACCCAAAGGGGCCAAGGCTAGCTCATCTAAAAGCCCAGTTCCCTCTGACAAAGACTCAAGAGCTCTGGACAGATGGGGTAAGAAAGTGCACACCTCCACAACCTTAGCTATTAGAACTCTTAATTGCCAGTTCCATATGCTAAAATATCAATGGCACACCTTGGAACTTATAAAATAAAAAATTACATCTTTACCTGACACTAATACTTCCAAAGAGTTAGTAGATCTTCTGCACTCTACTTCTCAAGTAGCTAAACACTCCCTGCACTGCGGATTTAATGCCCTAGAAGCCTCAAGTAGGGCCGCTGTGGCAGGTTCAGTCATTAGGAGGCACACAAGGCTAAAAGAACAGCCACTGCCTGATCATGTAAAATCAAAACTACTTGATGCCCCCCCTGAATAAAGACCGCTTGTTTGGATCAAAAGCAGAGGAGGTCATCAAAAAGAAGGAGAATAAAGCTAAATCTAGGCAAACAGTAAAAACCTTCCTCCACTTTCAACCTCCCAAATTCATCAGAAACTTTCCCTCTAAGCATTGGTCTTTCCCAGCCCCCAATAGACAGGTTCAAGGGAGGCCTCCCAGGGACAGACCAGTTAGACCACAAAACCAAGGCCAGCAAAGAACTAAGCAGTGGCCTTCCACCACTCACACAGCTGGGAGTTCTAACTCCACTCACTACTCTAAGAACGTGCAATGACTCCAATTCAACCTCCCATTGGAGGTTAGGAGGAAGGCTATCCCTTTGCAAACAAAACTGGCTGTCTGCAACAAATGACCAATGGGTATTAAAAATAATTTTTCAGGGCTACAAATTTACCTTCCAACAAGTCCCAACCTTAACAGGTTACCCAAATCTGCCTCCAAATCAGTGGGCAGAAGCATTAAAATAAGTGCACATACTCCATTTTCAAGGGTCAGTGGAGCCTGTGCCACAGGAGCAAGCAGGAAAAAGTTTTTACTCCAAACTGTTCCTAGTGTCAAGAAAAGAAGGCACTTAGCGACCTTTCCTCGACCTGTCCACTCTAAACACCTTCTTAGAGGTCCCAAAATTCAAAATGCTAACTCTTCAAAAACGTTTACCAATGCTGGGCAAAAATGCATGGCTAGCCACTCTAGACCTAAAGGATGCCTACATTCATATGCCCATAAGGGAGTCCTGCAGAAAATACCTACTCTTCAGAGCAGGTTCACAACACTTTCAGTTCTCTGCGCTACCCTTTGGCTTATCTACGCCTCCCAGGGTCTTCACAAAATGCCTGGCCCCAGTGGTTGCCTTCTGCAGACAGCAAAACATCCAGATTTACCCTTATCTGGATGACTGCCTAATCAAAGCAGACAACAAAGAGAAGTTACTACAGGACCTGCTCTTTGTACAAACAACCCTAACCTCTCTAGGGTTCACTATCAACAGGAAAATGTCAAACCTAAACCCCTCCAGGCAGATCATCTTCTTGGGTGCATTCATGGACACAGCCTCCCAAACAGCCTTCCTCTCACCAGAAAAACAATGCTTTCTGCTAAATTAATTCTCCCAGTTAGCACTTAGAAAAAAACTCACAAGGAAAATTCTGCAAGTACTGGGTTACATGTCGTCCTGTATTCTGATGATTCCCCTGGCCAGGCTGCAGCTGAGGAAATGCCAGTGGTACCTAAAGAACCTTTGGTGCCAACACTCTTAGTCTGTGGACACCACTCATTCCATGCATAATGAACGAGTTTCTTTGGTGGGCAGAGGCCTGCACTCAGAACAAGGGCCTTCCCTTCACCTACCTACCACAAGGCCAGACTATCACCACAGATGCCTCAGACCTAGCTTGGAGCACTCATTTAGATACCTGGTGCACCCAAGGCTCTTGGGACCTCAGGCACCTTCATTGGCACATCATCCTAAAGGAAATGATGACAGTTCACAAGGCTATCACATCCTTCCAAGAGCACCTAAAACCAGGTGTCCTCCTTGTAAAAATAGGTAATACCACAGTCATGTGGTACATCAACAAGCTGGGGGAAACACACTCCTACCCTCCCTGCCGACTAGCCATGAGCCTCTGGCAGACAGCCTCCTCCATGGCCCTACACCTGATAGCCCAGTACATTCCAGGAGTAAACAGCACCCTAGCAGACCATCTAAGCAGAAAGTACTTAGACCCCCACAAGTGGAAACTCCAAAAAGGGAACATTCCTCCAAATCACCCAGGTTTGGGGGACATCAGGGGTGGACCTCTTTGCCTCACAACACAACAATCAGCTGCACAAATTCTGCACCAGGGAGTTCCACCCCCTAGCTTGGAAAGTGGATGCTTTCTCATTCCAGTGGACCAATCTTTTCATTTATGCGTTCCTCCCCTGCTCTTATTCCCAAGGGTACTGCTCAAAATAAGGCAGGAAGGACCAAAAGCCATCTTTATAGCACCAGATTGTCCCAGGCAACATTTGTACCCCTTGCTGCTCAGCCTGACCAAGGTATCTTACAGGCCCCTGCCATTAACTGCAGACCTCCTTACACAAGCCAGAGGGGAGATTCTGCATCCAAACCTGCACACTCTCAAATTTTCTGCATGGCTTATCCACCAGGGACTAGGGATAACCCACAGTTGAGCAAGCAGGTCCTTGAGATTATTAAGGAAGCCAGAAGGCTCAGCACCAGGAAATCTTACTCAGAGAAATGGAAAAGATTCAACTCTTGGTGCCTATCAAAAGGTCATAGCAGTTCCCAGCCATCCCTCCCACTTATTCTGGACTACCTAGCGGAGCTACTTAACAAGGGCTTCTCCTTTTCCTCCATTAAAATCTACACCTCAGCTATTTCAGCACACTTTCATGCTGAACAGCCCGTCTTCTCTCACCCTTTGATTAAGCAATTCCTCAGAGGTGTATCTAACATTAGGCCCCCTAGAAGGGCACCCACTTCAGCCTGGGACCTGAACTATATCTTAGAAAAACTGACATTGCCTTCCTTTGAACCAGCTGCATCAGCAGACCTAAAACACCTTTCCAGGAAGACTGCCTTCCTCTTGGCTATGACTTCAGCTGGGAGGGTGTCAGAACTTCAAGCACTCATGGCCACTGAACCCTTCATTATCTTCCATGCAGACAGGGTGTCTCTCAGGACTAATTCCTCATTCATGCCAAAGGCAGTATCAGATGTGACCCTAAACCAGGCTATACATCTCGCCACCTTTTTTCCAAACCCTCAGAATAAAGGGGAGAGAATTCTGCACACACTGGATGTGCACAGACAGTTAAGATACTACCTCGACAGAACAAAGTCCATTAGGAAGACAGATCAACTGTTGGTGGGCTTCACCACAGGGAAAGAGGGGAAGCCTATCTCCAAACAGAGCATTTCAAAATGGATATCTCACTGCATACAATTCAAGGAAAAGCTCCTCCTAAATCAATCAGAACACATTCCACTAGGGCAGCCTCTACTTCCACTGCCTTCCTTAGAGGAGTACCCACCAGCAACATCCTGGAAGCTGCCATTTGGACCTTGTTCCACACCTTCATCAAACACTACCACCTGTCTCTGTCTTCCAGGGCTCAGGCAGGCTTTGCCTCTGCAGTCCTGCAAGCCATGCTAGCTCAATCCTAGGAATTTCATACTTCCATCCTCCCCTTCCTCAGCTTTGGGAATCCTCCCATAAGTGATGACTGCAACAGTGAAACATATAGAGCATAGTACAGTTGTGTACACTTACCATGAATGTAGATGTTTGAGTGTATACACTGTTGCAGTCCTGGTTACCCTCCCACCTTATCCCTAACTCATATCCTTTTTGGAGATTAACTGTCATTCTTGTTGCCTTGGGCCACCAGAGCCTCCTTAAAACATTTCCTTCAAGGGGCTCCAAAAGATTAGGGCAAGAAAAACTGATGTAATGGCGAAGGCTGTTCTCCTTTATACCACTGACGACAGGTGACAGCAGCCGGAGGAGGGGAAAAGCTTGACTCTCATATTCGGCACAGCCGAGGGCTACCCAGCAGGGATAACCCACAAGTGATGACTGCAACAGTGAATACACTTGAACATCTACATTTATGCTAAGTGTACACAACTGTACTTTCTGGTGATGTCGCTGAGATATAAACATCTAGACTGCTCTCCTCTGCTATAAAATGAATCCTTAAACAAGTGAACCTAAACATTAATCAAGACTCAAATACACTACATATACCACCACAATGGCCAGAATAAAAAAATAATTGTATTAAACACTCTCTAGTGCTTTGGCCAAAAAGCCTTTCAAAAGTTAAAGAACATACAAAACCTTTCTCTTAAATACAGACATCAATTAAAATTCAAACAAATCAATCAGTTAAATGATTAAACAATTAAAAATACACTACATACCGCTCAACTGTCCAGATTTTCGCAAAATGTCCAGATTTCTCCCCCATATTTTTATATTTTTATTCTGTTTCTCATAAAATTGTGGTTTTCCAGCAAATCACCAGCAAATCATTGAGGACTGAAGTCAGAAAATACATTTGAATTTCAGACTTCATATCCTTCAGCAAATTTGTGCCAATGCAAAACCTGTTATTTTATCAACTTTCTAAGTTTGTAAGAGAAATATTTAAAAAGTGTTCCTATTTTTGGGTCTTTGTCCCCATTATTTGTGCCTTTGTCCAGATTTCTTGCTCTAAGAGGTTGAGAGGTATGATACACTACCAGTGATTAGAAACCATTCTGGGTCACCAGGGTGAATGAAGAATGAATATACATTTAGTAACATCCAGAAACCAGCAAAAAAGAAGACCACAAGGGAAATACAACAGCCAAGCAGCAAAACTCCTATGGTAGCAAAGCAGCAGCCAGAGGATAATAAAAGGATATTCAAACATTAAATGAAAAGATGGACAATATGTATACAGAAGTGGTGAATATAAGTGAATCTTTGCTAGATTATATTAAAAGAATGGACAAAAAAAATTGGAGGAGATAGAAGAAATGCTTCCTAACCACTTAGACTGTCAGTATTGGTCAATTTGGATGAAGAGACTGAGGACAGAATAGCAGAGTTAGAAGCCACAAAGGAAATTGTTGAGAAAAAACTACTGGAGACAGAAGACAGGGCAAGAAAAGAAAATCTCAGACTGATGAACATACCATCGGGACAAGAAGGAAAAGGTAGCTCAGTGGACTGCCAAACCTAAAGACCATATGTTAGTAGAGAGAGCTGGCAGGGCCTCAGGTCAGAGATTTCCATGGCCCATTGTTATACAGATGCAGTCATATACCTATACCTTAAAGGAGAAGATTGTGATGCTTGTTTGGAGAAACGTTAAACATCTTATAATTTGGGGTACCAGAGTGTTTGTGGTCAAGATTGCTCAGTGGGCACATGATTCAAAAGAAACAGTTTTATACCATGCTTCAAGAAATGTAAAGAAGCTGGACTGAAATACAAACTCGTTTGCCCTTTTCAAAATATTTTTTCCAAGGGGTGTCAAATCCATTTTGGAGCCAGAAGATGCCCTAGCTGAACTGGGCAAACATAAAGGAATCCAAGGTTCATTGGAGGTGATAGTCAGCAGAGAAGAAGATGGGGCGCATTCAAGCGAAACTCCTAAAAGACTATCTGAACGATGGCCCCTAAAACCCTTTCCTGTCTTTAAAAAGAACATGATGGACAAGCAAAGGAATGCACAAAAACATGCTAAGAAACTCGTTGATACCATGGTAGCAGAAAGCACAAAAAAATAAGCAGAAAAGAGATGTGGGCTGCTTGCAGAGATATCCAGTTAACTCAGAGATTCGCAAGAAAGGAAGATAAGTGAATTAAAACATGCTTAACTGCTTAAGTGAACGAAATATTTAAATCAAATATTTGAACTGCTTATTACAAATAGTAAAAAGAATTGAACAGCTGGTGGCCTCATGGTAGCGAGATGCAATTGTCAGTAGTGCTTTTTTACATGTATCTATGGAAATTAGTGTGATATCTGCTCTTTGGGGCAGGAGAAAGAATAAAAACAAGTCTTGGGGAGGAGAAAGAGTAAAAAAAAAGCCTTGAAATGTGAGGCAGGTTATTAAGTGGGAATTTACCTTCATATTGCAGAGCTGTATATAGTAAGAAATAACTTGCTAGGTCTTAAACTGTCATTACAATACTGGATGAATACTTAGCTAAAAATAAAGTGTGGGTTCATTGATAAATGCAACTGGAATAAAACAGGGTGGGAAGAGCACATGTTGAGTGAAGCTGTGATCAACAGCTAATATAGCCAGTTACATTATACTGCAGCTCCTGATATCTCGTGGGAAAGAGATGAGCTGTTCACAGGGATCAGGAGCAACGTATATAGTTTTGTTGTTTGAGAAACTGTTCCATAAAATTTTAACAAGTACTAGAAATGTTTTAAACGTAAAATTCCTATTTTTGTGTTTGTTTGAAGTTGGACAATACATAGTAGTGCGACAGGTATAAGTAGCCAACAAAAATGCAGCAAAAATGGAACAGGGGGTAATTTTAGACCAGAACCAGTGAGTAACACAGGACACAATACAAGAATGTTAATATTAAATAAGAAGCTAAACTGGAAAACAAGCAACAACAGGTTACAAAGGAGAACCAGAAATAACAAAGTAAAAGGAAACTCCTTAGGATTGTTACATGGAATGGAAATGGTCTGGTGGATAAGCTCAAAGCCTAGAAGGTATTAGAATATTTAAACAGGGTCCACCGTGATACTGCGCTTCTACAAGAAATGCACCATGTAGCAGAGGAGAGTGAATTATTTTTGAAGCAAGTAGCAGAGAGGGGTACTACTGAGAAGCCCGTCAAGGGAAGAGCAAGGGTACTATAACAATGTTAAGGAGAGGAATTCCCTTAAAAATTAAGGATAGTAAAGTAGATAAAAAAGGAAGTTATATACTTCTTGGGGTAACTAGAGAAGTTATACACTTGCAATAGGTAATGTTTGCGTTCTTCCGTGGGCAAAGATAAACAAGGTTAAAGCCTTGAGAATTGAAATAATGGGATACCTATAAGGGATTCTGATGGTGGGAGGGACTGGAATCTAGTAACTAATATGCTGGATGTCAGCAGGGTGCCAGGGCCCACAAAATATAACCACAAGGCAGCTTTTTCAAAAAGGTATGTAAAATATACGCTTGAAAGATGGGGGTGGGGGTCAAGAGGAATGAAACCTAGAGAATTCACGTATTACTCAGAAGTAAATAGATGTTTGACTCTATATAGGTTTTACATCACCCAAGAGCATGCATACTTAATAGAGCAACTAATAACATATCCAAGGTTGTTGTCACATCATGCCTCAGTTGACTGTGTGATTCAGAAACCCAAAATTAATATATTAGAATTGCACATTTGCACTGGAGAGCTGATTGTTGCTGATGGATAATGCAGGACAGGAAATTAACACTAGTAAACAAAATAAGCGAAAATTTAAGGTTACTGTCACTAGAGGCCGATAATGTAGTGCAAGAGAAGGATGACCTTAAAAATAAATTAAGATACTTCCTCAGGAAAGTAGAAAATGTCAGATGGCTAAAGGTGTTAGAAATGCAAATGTGAGAAGGGGAACAGATTAAGAAGTTGCACAGCAAGTAGGGTAGCTTAACAGAGGAAGAGGCTCAAGTTCTTCATGTATGTAAACAAAAGTGGAACAGAAAATTAGATGAAACAATCAAGATAAAAAATATGCCTTCCAGCTCAGGTATTATCAAAACACTCTTAGGCTCCATAAATGGCTGACAGGAAGGCTAAGACAACAAAAAACTCGAATGGGTGGTGTTAAAGATTAAGGATTTAAAAATGGGAGAAACAAGAACAGAGCCTGAAAGCATAAGCAAGATAATTGAAGAGAATTTTGGGGAGATATATCAGCTTCAAGTAATGGATATGGATTGGAGTAACAGAATGGAAGGCTATTTAGAAAGATTTTATTTCTAGCAGAAATTGGAGGCTGAGAAGCAAGTATTTAGCTCCTCTGTAATGGAGGAAGAAATCAAAGAACAGCTTAAAAGATGGACAGCAGGCAAATTACCAGGGGGTGATGGGCTTTCAATAGAAATATGGAAGGAGGTTCAGCAGGATATTGTGATGATCTGGGTGAGGTTATTCAATAACATCTTAAAAAGAAAAATCTATATCCCCAGTTTTTGGTAAAAAGCAATCATATTTTTGATTAAGAAAGAAGGAAAAGATCTGCTAAATCCAAGGTCTTACAAGTCAGTAGCAGTCTTAAACCATGATTACAAACTCTTTGCAGCCATTCTGGTGAACAGAATAGCAACACTGCTCCCAAAGCAAAAAAATTAGACAGGAGCAGTTTTAAGGGTAGGTAGACGTCTGATAACATCTTGGTAGTGGATATGATTCAGAGGAAATCAGAGCAAACAGGAAAAGAACTGGTTTTGGTAGGGCTAGGTGTTTGATAGGGTTTGTTGGGACTGTTTGTGGTAGGTGCTAAAAAAGTTTGGGATTCCCATAGAATTAGTTCAGCTGTTACAGTAGCTGTAGACAACTCAGTAACTAGACTGAAAACATATGGCAGGCTTTCCTCAGAGATAAAATTAAATAGAGGTACCAAACAGGGCTGCCCCCATCCTCTGTATTATTTGTGATGTGGGGGGATGGGTTTGGCGTAATGGTGAAGATCTTACCCTTGTAGGCACAAAGTACAAGAATTGATTCTGACTTCTGGTTATTGGCTAGATTTAAAAATGACTCTTCAGGGCAATTAGCCTAGTATTCAGGTATGAACCAATGTGTTCAGAACCTTTGACCTAGTGGATAAGGCAGTTGGAAATTGCTGGAGAGATGGGGAGAAATAAGGAACAGAAATTAGTACTACTTGCTGATGATGGCAAAATGTTGTTAACCCATCTAGAATTTGATATGCCATGACTGTTTGATTATTTGAGAGATTACACAGAAATTTCTGGCTGTAAAATAAATGAAGACAAAACAAAAGCTTTGTGTGTCAATTATTCTCCAACGTATAGGCTAGTGTAGACATATCCAAAGGTATATGGCCATTACATGTTTAAATACTTAGGAGTATGGTTATGAAAGAGAGCAAAGGACTCCCCCCCCCAAAGAAACTTGGCAAGATATGGTGAGTAGAATTACCATTCTGCTGTGCAGGGGGGAAATGTTACAGATGGACCTAGATTTTAGGATACTAGCAATCAAAATGTTTTTGGTCCCCTTGGTACTATATCAGAGTCAAGCTTTCATAAAGCAATATGATAGGTTAGCATTTAAGAAACTAGTATCCCGGTTCATATGGGCAGGTAAAAAGGCACGGGTGGCATGGGAATGGATGATCAAACCTTTCACAGAAGGAGGATTAAGGGTACCTGATGGAGAAGAATGTCATAATGCTGCAGAAATACTTTACTCCAACTGTTGCAGCAGAAAGAATATAACACTAACTGGAAATCCTGTATATTGGAGACAATAGCTAGAGAAAGAGAGGAAAGATGGAGACAGGGTTGTACTGATGCTTGAGGAAAGCAAGACAACCACCAGAGGTACTGAAAGACCTTAAAGTGAAACTAGAAGAGATTTTTAAAAATCGAGGAAAACATTTTGGGACTTTGAACTATTCCTCATTAGGATGGGCATAATGAATCTGGAGTTAGACATGACCGTAACAAACAGATGGTGGTTGAACAACAAGAAAATAAATTATTGGGAGCAATTTAGAAGTGGACAAAGCCTAATGACCTAGGGCAGACTAGCTACTGTTTAGAGGAGTACTGAGTATCCTAGCAAAATATGACAGCTACATAAAGAGAGAGCATTAAAGAAACCCAGGGTGGTAAAGCTGATGATAGAAGTTAGCACAAATGAAGCTCAAATGAAACAGTTAGTGAGCAGGCTATACAATGGCTTATTAGAGGACAGAGGTTGCAAAGCAAAGCAAAAATGGATTCATAGCTGGGAAGCAACCTTAATTATAAATGGGTTTGAAGAAAGATGGGGAAACCTTTGGGAGGGACTAAAGCATATAACGAAATCCAGAAAAGGTCAGATGTTTAGATGGAAATATTCACACAAATATGTTTATACCTCAAACATGCTACTCTGTGTGTACTCTTCTGCTCAAACATCATGTTGCAGATGTCTGTTGAATGCAAAGGAAGACTGGAAACATATTTTCTGGGAATGTAGTAAACTAGAGGGACTAAGACAGGGTCTTGGTGAAATGATAAATAAATCTTTGGGAGGAAAGTAACAAGAAATTATTACTTTCTGGGAGTAGTAAATGTTAGGCAAGGGCCTCCAGATCTAAGAGTGCTCCTTTTCCTCCTACTGTTAATAACAAAAAAGTAATTATGGAAAAATGGAAAACACAAAACAGCCCCATGATAGGGGAGATAATAAACTTAATGGAAGAACTTAAGACTTTGGAGAAAAAACATTAAAGGATGATAAAAGTGAATTTTGCAGGAAACAGTGAAGAATATGGGAGCAACAGGTAACACGAGTAGAATGATTAGGCAATGAAAACAGTATAGGAAAGGGAAATCTATGGTGGTCTAACAAACACTGAGTATAACAAGTAGAAGAAACAGGGATAAATGAGAAGCAGGCAAGGTGTGAAGCGAATGAAGATTTAAGGACTATTGTGATAAACACGAGTAAAAAATTGAATGAATAGAAATTGTAACCTCAAGTTCTGGACTGGAACTGATTGTATAAAAAATGAAAATTTAGCACAGAATGCTTTACAAACATTCAGGGGTCAATCATCTGTGGAACTGAATTGCACCATGCACGAGGAATGAATGGATGTAAATGTATTGTGTCATTGTGATTGAACCCGCAATAAAAAGTAAAGAATCAAAACAAAAATAAGAGAGAAACAATTTCATTTACTCTGGATCTCCATAGGCAACTCATTTACTATATTGACAGAACATAAATCTTCAGGATTGCTGACCAGCTATTTATTTTTTGTTAAGGTAAGGAGAAGGGACGGTGTAAAAATGGACATTTTCTAAACGTTTGTCCCATGCTATTGTCTTTTGTTATTCTTGTCATAATAAGACACTTCCAGGTCTTTGGCTACTGTTCTGTTTTTTTTTTTTTTGAAAAGAGTAGACTCTAGAAATGTACTAGGGGCAGCATCTTGGTCATCTGTACAAGCTAGATTCCTTCTGTATGTCTGAAACAGACTTTGTTAGGACTATGCTCCAGGGTCTCCTGGACTCTGATCTAAATTGCTCCTTCCTTGCTATCTACGTTTAGGTTTTTGTCATACATAGCTAAGGCTACTGCAATATTGATCTTGTGATGAGCATAGAATAATGTTTGTCTTTTCGGCTTTTCCCGGTTAGGGGTCGCCACAGCCCTGTAGTTCACATTAGCAGTAGATTTTTTATGGTGCTGATTTGCCAGCCTGACGCCCAACCTTCAGCAAAGGCATGCCCATTCATGCATATCTTTCGAACGTCACTCGACCTTGGGGAGGACATGCAGACTCCAAACAGAAGGCACTCCAGCCGAGAATATCATAGAATAATACAGTTGTGTAATTAACTTACTATATCAGTAGATGTTCAACTAGATCGGTTCTACAGTTGCCACTAACTCCTTCACTCAATGCCCGCTTGTATGCTGTTTTATGCAAAGGCGTGGGATTTCTATGAATATGGATCCTGTTTGACAGGGCTCTAGTCCCCTTGCCTGGGGCAAGAAAGCTGCAAAGTTTTTGAACTCTAGCCTCACTTTATTCTGCTTCCCTTGTGCAGAGCAGAGGCTAGTACATAGGGAAGGCCATAAAACCTTTTATACTTGCTAGCTGGTCTGATCATTGGCAGGATATCCCATATAGCTTAGTCTACCGCAGTAGTAATCTGTTAAAACAACTACTGGTATGGTACGTTTAGTTGACACCACTGTACTTTCCCAAACTAACCAGGATTCCTACAGTATTGTTTCTTTTTCCTGTTTCATATTTTTTCTTTTAATTTGTTGACTTTTAAATGGTAGTCCACATTCCTTCTCAGCTGCATCTTACTGTTTTCATTGTACAGTTTTCTTTGTTGAAGTAGCATTGTTGGCTTGTCATGTTTACTCACTTCTGTAGTAGGATATGACTATGTATTAAATGAATGCTGTACCCCTGAAATGCCCCTGATGCTGACATCTTACAGAGTTGAATCACTGGCCATTTGCCATTCCTTTTATTCCTTCTCCACATGTAGCATTCATCATTTCTATACTCTCTCGCACTTGTGCTGTACTCCAAACCACATAAATTAAAATTGGCAGATGTATTTATCTGTTCAGTTAGTACCAAGGATTAAGACAATGAGCTGTTAACAAGCTACTTTCTGTAGTCCAGGGCTTGATTACTTTAGGCTCCATTTGCCTGCTTTGTGACTTTGATCAAGTTATTATCCAGAAACTGGGCTAGACTTCTGAATGTCTCTTTGACCTTATAGCTAAAAAGAACCTATGAACTACTCTACCATGCTGTAAGTATCATTAGCTCCCATATTATGCTACAGCCATGTTATTCTTAAATACTCATGCCTACAAGATACGACTACCATACACTGCTATAAATTTCATTGTGCACATTACAAATGCGCACTGATGTATATGTACAGTGTGTATACTTTGCTTAACTTACTTCATGTAATTTAGTATAATCAAATCTAAATATTCAACATATATTATTTTTTATTCATTTAAGTGTTGCACAGAATTAAAACTCTAGCAGATAATCATCTTATTATTTTTCTTATATAGATGCATATAACTCATTTATAATTCTGAGTCCTAGACTAGGAGCAGTTTGTTCAGCTCAGGCCAAAGCATATTAAAAAAGTTGAACATCTACGATATTATGCTACCTGTTTTCACTATATATCAGTATTTGACCACATGCAGTACACACTACTGCAGGTTATGTGAATTCCTGTTGTCATACCTCTTTCTACATTAAACTTTGTAGAAACAAATCTTCATGGCCATGGGGTCACCCCCTTTTTGCTATTGGTAATGTATTATACATGATTACTGTGTAAATCTGCTGTATTTTATATTGTTAGTGTGCTTAAGTAATGTTTACATTTTGCAATTTGTTATTTCTCTTATACTTGTTAACGGTGACATTCTGGTATCTGTCAGTGATGCTTATATTTTTCTGTTTGTTGAATGTTGTACTCATAACAGTGTCTATATTCTGATGTCTGTTTTATTCTTTGCATTCATCTAAATGGCCTGGCTGTTATTTATTTTATTTATTTATTTTACATTTGTTTACTGGGAAAGTCCGACTGGACACAGGTCCTTTGTCAGTGGAGACCCGGGGAGAAAAGCTCCACATTTACTTAATAAATCATAAGACAATGTACAATAACAACTGAAAAATACAGAAAAGTAAATGACCAAGTACAAAAAAATAATACAGAGGAATAGCAGGTAGTACAGAAAATAGCAAGTAGTAGGAAATAATATCAGGAATACAATGCTATATGAAGAAAAACATTTGAAAGTGGTTATTACCTGCTAAGGAAAGGAATTTGGGCTATCATGTAGGGTTACAGGGACTGAGCCAGGAGTTTGAAAGATGTGTTTTGAGTAGCTTTTTGAATTGAGGGATAAAGCTGTTGGAAACAAGAGAGCTTGGGAGTTAATTCCACAATTTGGAATTGTAGTGTGAAAATAATGATGCACCGGCTGTGTTGTTTAATTTGGAGACCTGTTTGTTGGAAGAGCGGAGGTGTCTAGAAGAGTTGTATGGCTGTAGGAGGTTTTGAAGAGCTGGGTTTTTTTCTGGGTGATGGAGAATTTTGTGGGCGAAGGTAAGTTGATTAAAGTGCAGTAATTGTGGGAGTTCAAGCCAGTTTAGTTGTCTAAGTGAAGTGCAGTGATGGCATCTATATGAAACACCAGTTGCAAATTCAGCTATCTTACTGTAGCAAGATTCAAGTTTGGTGAGGTCTGATTTACGGACATTGATTAGTACTGGGGAAGCATATAAAAGAGCAGATAGGAGGTGAGTTTGGGCAATAGTGGATTTAGTATTATTAGTTAGGAATTTATTGTTCCTATACAAGAGACTGAGTTTCTTGTGGACCTTAATATGGTTTGGGCAATATGTACATCGAATTTCAGGTTGTTGTCTATTTCAACACCTAGCAGTTTTGTGTGGGTTGATGGGGTAATGATGGTTTTGCTTTTGGATAAGATTTTGAAAGGTGGGGGTCGGGTGACTTGAGGGTTTTCCCTGGCTGAAAGAGGAGAAGTTTTGTTTTGCTTGAATTAAAGATGAGGTGGGATTTTGTGAGCCAATTTTTGGCCAATAGTAAAGATTCTTGGGTGTATTTGTGGAGAATTTAAAGAGAGAAGGCCGAGCATATGAGAGTTGAATCGTCAGCATATTGGACTATGGTGGCATGAGGCGTGGAGGTATGGAGTTGATTGGTAAAGACAGAGAAAAGTAGGGACCCCAGGATGGAACCTTGAGGCACTCCTAAGCCAACTGGAAGGAGGAGGGGTAGTTGTTGCTGCCATAGGGTGGCTTGTTGACATCCTGTAAGGTAATTTTGGAACCGGGAGATGGATGAGGGACAGAGGTTTAGGACGGAGAGTATGTTGATTCATTTTGGGTGGTTAGCCATGTCAAAGGCCTTGGATAGGTCTAGGAAAATAGCAGATACATATTAGCCATTATTCATGTGATGGTTAAGTGTGTTGGTAAAGGACATGAGGGCTGTGGTAGGGTTATGAGAGTGGCGAAAACTGTGCTGTGTATTTGTAAGCAATTTTTCTGTTTGAAGGTAGTCTGTGAGTTGGGTATGGATGACATTTTCAAGAATTTTAGACAGGGGGGATAAAATAGCAATGGGGCGATAGTTAGTTAACTCAGTGGAGTTACCTCCTTTATGTAAGGGTATAATGTGATAAATTTTCCAGATAGTGGTGACTAGGTTCTCAGTGATGGATCTATTTATGAGAATGGCTACTGGGTAGGCTATACCTTCTGCTGCAATCTGAAGGAATTCTGCAGGGAGGTTATTAGCTGCTAGGGTAGTTGGTTTTAGTTTTTTAAGTAGTTTTTTGGCTATGTTTACAGAGACTGGATGGAATATAAACAGGTTGATGGATGAAAAATAAAGTCTTAGCCATAGTCTTAGCCGGGTCTATATTAGAAGCTTGAAGAGTCTCTTCTTCAAACACTGAAACGCTGACACATAAAGAGCGAACTCTGAAACCGCGAACGGCCACTTCTGCAAATTTTTTTCCTGTGAATAAATTTGGTTGGCCGTTATTGGGAATTGCCCTTTTCTCCAATGTAGAGTGATCTGGGAGTTAGCATAGTTAGTTGGGGGGGTGGGGGGGCTAAGCCCCCCAGTTGAGTAGGCTTTTAAAGTTTGTTTTTATATTTATGGCCAAGTGAACTTTTTCCCTAGGAAAAAATTTGCAGAAGTAGCAGTTCGCGGTTTACAGCTTTCGCTCTTTATGTGTCGACCTTTACGTGTTCGAAGAAAAGACTCTTCGAGCATATCATATAGACCTGTCTTATCCATAGTCTTGGAAAAAAGGGTGCTTGGACAAGATCAGTTACCCACTTAATAAAATAAAACAAAATAGAATAAATCTTTATTCATGGCAGGTGTTGTTAGCTAGCTGTATTTTACATCAACCTTAGAGTTGCGTCTTTAACTCAAAGCATTTTAATCAGTTGTGGCAACAAATGTATCATAGACTAGTTAAAGCCTCTTTTCCACCTTCCTTCAAACTATATTCTCTTTGAGTTTAGCTTTTATTTTTTATATCCACTTATACTTGTTTCTACTATACACTAAAGTACTCTTCTCCTTGTTACAATATTTACTTGTCTTTGAATTCCTACCCTGAGTGATGAGTCTATTCACCCTAACACGCTTGCATAGAAATGTTATCATTCTTTGCACTTTGTCAGCTTGCTTTCCCCACATCAGCAGTCCAGCCTTCAGGAAGACATTAAAACCTTCAGTATTTACTTTATTATCAGTTTTATAATGTGGACCTGTCTGAAAACATTTAAACTTTATCTATCTCAGTCCCATATCACTTTGTCGAACCTATCTTGTAAAATGGTTAACACTTGTCCTTGATTCCTTCAATCTACATATTTGCTGTAAAGGAAAAAAAAACTTTACAATTTGAGAATCAGTACTAATCTGTGGTTGTCTTTCGGCTTTTTCCCGGTAAGGGGTCGCCACAGCAGAACTCCGGTCCGCTAATGATTGGCAGTAGATTTTTACGAAACGCCAAGGTGCCAGCTCGTCGCCCAACCTTCAACGAAGACATGCCCATTTATGCACGCATGTCTTTCGTACGCTACCCAACCGCGGGGAGGACATGCAGACTCCACACAGAAGGTACTCCCAAGCCAAGCCGAGAATCGAACGGGAGAACCTCTTGCTGTGAGGTAACAACGCTACCGCTGTACCACCGCGGCATAGAATCAGTACAGGTCTGTAACATACATTATATCTTTTTTGTCCCTTTTTATAAAAAATGGCAACTTAATGAGAATGTTAAAACACTTAAAGTGTGTTGTCATTTATCCCTATACAACAGTACCTTGCCATATTTATCCCCCTCCTTGAAATTCATTGATGTCATTTTACATTCCAGGGATGGTTCCACCCATCCCCCCATATGCTTTTGTTTGCCAGGTAATGCTTGAGGATCTCTGTCTGATGTCATTAAGCCTTCTGATGTCCAGCTGTACTTGGTAAAGTAGTCATGATAACCTAAAAAAATCACTTCATGATTTATTGTTCAGTCTTTTCCCATCAAATGACTAGTGTCTTCTTTGGCCTGTAGACTTCTCTTTCCTTGATATGAACTACCTCTCAGAACTATGATTAGTTTTTGAAAGTCATCCTTATTTTTCAGTTTTCCTCCCTAATTGTTGCTTTTTTTCATGAATATATTTGCTTCTGTCTTTCAGGATCGCTTCCTCTTCTTTTGCATGTTATGACTTATTTAATGCTGTATCCTCATCCCTTGATCTTGTCTTGTTTGGTATCTTAGGTAGAGGTATGACACCAGTGAAGAAGGGGCTTGCTGAGTAAGTACCTTGTCTAGGTACAGTTAGTGTCTACCCTTTAATGTAGGTGACCCTAGTCTAAGGAGTGAAGCCAGATGCCAAGCCACAGGGATAATGGTGTCTCCCTAACTTTGTGGTAGCTGAAGGTAAAGCTTTGTGTAAGGAAACAAGCAACCTCTATGGCTGCTTGGATGATGGCCACCCTAGATGGCTCTAGTCCATGTCAAGAATAAAAATGAAGACTAAATGGATTGAAGAGTTATAGAAGAAGAGCTAATGGTTGCTAGGCATGGAAATATGAACCGCTTAGAACCAAATATTGTGCATATGCTGTACTGAATGCCCATCACAATAGCCCTGTCAAGTCAACAATTGCTAATAATCTGTCATATTATCATTTAAACTTTTAACAAAAAATCTTGATCAAAATCATGCATCAGCAAAACTGTTATATTGTAATTTGCATGCATTATATAGTGCATTTAATGCACTCTGTGTCACATTATTTTCCCAGTATTGTACTTTCATGGAGCTTTTTTCTGATCCCTTGCTGAAAACTGATCCATTTGGATAGGCAAATAAGATAAATATATAAATAAGTAGATAAATACAGTATACAGGTTAGTTAATTGAATGTCCTTTTCCAGAAACAGCATCTGATCGTAGTAATCAAATGAAAATATTTTTAGTCAAAAACAGACTAGAATACAAAATCACATTTTTCTTCTGAGGTGTTTCCCTATACTGCTTGTAGAAGCCTATAGGAGGGACAGTACCCCCGTCTCATTAATATAACAGCTTTGAGACAGATATATCTCAAAGAATAACTCTCACTAAAGTGTTCTTTTTACATGTTTACATAAGTAAAAGCATATCCAACAACAGCACATGCATGTAAAATACCTGTTCATTGGCCCAGCCATGAACATCAGTGGCTTTCATATTCACTATACATTGTGGTTAATGCATTTATGTGAACTTCAGTACCTCACTGACAGGTCATGCTCATACAGAACTCTACACAGGCTCAAAATGGTTTTAAATTGTTATGGAAAATTGTGACATTTTTTAATGACATACCTACTTCATGTAGAAGTGTAGGACATTTTCAGCTTCTGGCTGAAATGTAATTTTGGTCAACATATATAGAAGCACATTCTAAGAAAGGCTTGTCTAGTTAATTTATTAGTGTGTTGCAAATAAGCATTAAGCTGTAGCTTTACAACAGTTTTATGATAATGGCTTGTTTCTTTGGCAGTTTTATGTTGACCAAACTATCCTGTGCCTTACTTGAGATGCAGACAGTTCAAAGAAAATCTACCACTGTAGTGGTCACCTACATTAAAAAATAAAACATCTTTGTAAGTTATACTGAAATGATTACCCCGCCCTCAATAAATTGCTAATCTTTTTAAAATCCGGACAGTCCAATCAGTTACAATCCAGACAAGGCAACAACTCCACTCGCACTTTCCCTCCCATGCCCTGTATGCAAAGGCATAGGCTCCTTCTTCTCATAATTTATATCTGATCTCTGACTTATGTAGGAGACTGTAAGCTGATACCTAATGGAAGTATGGGCATAAAAATCTTCAAAACTTTCTTTTCCTTTTGGTAATAATCTCCTGAACAATGCAATCCAATCTTCTCCAAAGCTGGTTAGCACTTTAGAAATGTCTGAGACAGCCTCAGAAATGGCAGACTGCAGTGCTAATAGTACTTTCTGGTTCTGCTTGTGGCCTAGTTATCTTTCCTTTCCTGAGCTAACTGGGGCCTAAGAAAGTTTTCAGTTCCTTTAAGAACAGAAAAAAATAAAAATATGCAGTGTAAACTAAGCTAAAGTGCAGTTTGTGTAAGTGACAAAAATCTGTTAATTTGCTGCTGGTCTCTCTAGAAAGATCATGCCTGCAGTAGACTAGGTATTCTCCATATCTTGTCTGCCCAATTGTTACAAAACTTTCAGAACTCTGTCTTTAGAACAAAAGTAGCAAAGTAAATGAACAGTTTTGGTCATCCTAATACATGGGATGATTCTGTTGGCTTTTTCACTACAAATGTTGCTGTCTTCAATGCTAGACCTCTTAGTGAGCAATTTCCAACACAAATACACACAGACAGACTCCTCTCCTTTTTTCCAGCACTCCACTGATTCTGATATTTTTGCATCGGGCGTGATCATTCAGGCTGGTCAACATCTACTTTATTGCTTCCAGCTTTGCTGATTAATCACAGCTTCTGACTCGACTTCTTTGAAATATGTCTGCAGACACTGTATTATATGAAATACAGAATGTGCTGTTTCTCTCTCTAGTTTATGCTTCTTTGTCTTACCTTCAGACTCCATTCTCACATCCATCTACTTTAGCTTGGCCGTGGTTGTGGACAGGGATACATTCTGAACTAGCTTTCTTTTGGAACATCTTCTAGGGGACGAGAGTGATCCAGTAGTTGATCCATCATCTCTGCAGTGGGTCTGCCATCTGATGGTGGTGATGGTTGGGGGGGGGGGGCAGAATTGGCTTTTTGAACATCCTGTGATAGCATTTGTACAGGGTACAAAAAACAAAGTTGGGTTACTTCTGTTAGTAACCTTACCCAGCAATAATGAAAATATGACCAGTGAACTACAATAAGTATTTTATTTATTTATTTATTATCAACAGGCACCTTTCTTGACCATAAGTCTCAAAATTTGCAGCTTGCACTATATAGCCATGTACATTCAGGGTAATATATGCCCAGAAGGCAAGGTCATTTAAATTTACTTTCAGTGCCAGTATATCAAAGAGTTATTTGCTAAATACTTGTAGAACAGATTAGAGCATCTTCTGCGTGGAGACATGCGTGAATGGGCGTACCTTCGTTGAAGGTTGTGCGTCAGAGCTGACAACTCGGTACATAAAAATCAACTGCCAATCATTAGCGGACCGGAGTTCTGCTGTGGCGACCCTTAACCGGGAAAAAGCCGAAAGACACAACAACTTGTAGAACAGATTAGAATTCCTAAAGCATTAATACTTACACTTTAATATAATACTTTTTATTTTTTCTTTGCAGTGGTATGTTTTTTCTTTAGTTGGAATATATGTTGGAATATATGTTGGTAAGCCATTCTAACAGAGGAACAATGTTAGGGAAGGATCTTTTACAACAGTGTAATTGAGTGATATTCCCTTTCTGGTGAAATGGTCATAGAAATGGCATGTCTTATTTAAAGGGGTTTGAACAAGTTGCATATTTGATTTGCAGTAACAGGTAAGAAGAAGAAATGAGTACTGAAGTCTTGAAATTAAAACACTGACTTATGTAGCTTTTCCTGCTTCTGGTGTAAGATGATTGGAGAAAATGGTTTAAGAGGTTGTAGCACGTTAGTATATTTATTTATATATATTTGCATTATGTTTCTTTCTCTCTCTCTCTCTCTCTCTATATATATATTTTTTTTTTCTTTGTGTCTTTCGGCTTTTCCCGGTTAGGGGTTACCACAGCGGAACTCCGGTCCGCTAATGATTGGCAGTGGATTTTTACGTGCCGAGTTGCCAGCCCTGACGCACAACCTTCAGTGAAGGTACGCCCATTCATGCATGTCTCCACGCAGAAGACGCTCTAGCTGAGAATCAAACCGGACAGCGTCTTACTGTGAGGCGACAACGCTACCACAGCACCACCACCACAGTTGCAGATAAATATATATATATATCTATATATATATATATATATATAGATATATAGATATATATGTATATATATATATATATATATGTATATATATATATATATATATATATATATATACACACACACTCACACACACTAGCGCACACACATACACATATACATATATATATATATATATATATATATATATATATACATATATATATTTGTATGTATATATATATATATATATATATATATGTGTGTTGTGTGTGTGTATGTATATATATATATATATATATATATATATATATATATATATATATATATATATATATATATATATATATATATGTATATATATATATATATATATATATATATATATATATATATATATATATATATATATATGTATGTATACATATATATTATATGACTGTATGAGAGTTGAATTTAAATGTAAGAAAGATATCTACCCAGTCAACTAAGTACTTGCCATTAGATTCATTTGGTATGCAATTTCCTTTTGAGTCTTGAGATGGGAACCAGTTTGTTTTAATTTTTTGTGTGTCAAATGACACCGTAGCTGATTTTTTTGACCGAATATAAGTTTGTTTGAGTTGAGCTACGTTCTGTCTTTAAAAAAGGCTTTTTGATGCTGCTTCTGCGATACCTTTGAGTTTTTACATCCTTTATACTGACAGTATACTAAAATTTTATGTTTCAGTATGAACATGAGTGTTGACAATATAGGCATACGTAATATTATAAACAATAATTGGAAGATCCTCGAAGGAAATGTTGATTTAATGGCAGCTATTAAGGGGAAAGCAAAGTTTGTTTATAGGAATGAACATAGTTTGAAAGGAGCATTTGAAAAGGGGAGAGATAGAAGCACATGTAGCATTAAGAAGGGGCACATTAATAGGGGTATGCACAAATGTCATGATTGTTCTGTTTGTAGGTTTATTTTAGAAGATCCTTATATTCAACTTCCTCACATACCTAACACTATAGGGGTCCCTGGTAGTTTCTGTTGTAAAACAAAAGGAGTTGTTTATATTGCAGTGTGCGACAAATGCTCATCATTTTATATTGGTATGACCACTAGAAAATTAAATGTTAGAATCAAGGAGCATATGTATAATATTAGAAAAAAGGACAAAAACCAAATATTTTATAGACATAGTGTTGAATGTATTGGTTTTAAAAAAAATTTGTTTTCTATCCTGGAACACTGTGAACCTGATTACAGGGGTGGTGATTACAGGAATTTTTTGGCTCAAAGAGAAACTAGATGGCAAATTAAATTACAGGCGGATCATTTTCCTGGGTTAAATGAAGCCATTAATATTAAATGTTTCTTAAAAGATCGTGAAGCATATGTTTTATAATGTTTGTTATTGTAATGTATTCAATTATGCCCATTCTATAGTGCATAATGATGAATGAAGAGTTTGTTTTTTGTAAAGGGCTCTTTAATTACGATTTTACACTATGTAATTGATTAATTGATTTTAATTGTGCGCAGTATTTAAATGAATGCTTGATGTAACATTTCTTTTGTTTCTGAAGAAGTTTTTTACGAAAGCGTTGAATAAAGTGGAAGTTATGCTAGTCTGTGGTTTCGTATTTTCCAGCCTTGAGCAGTTTCTTTTGATTTATTTTTTGTCCAGCTGCTTTGCTGACTTTTGATTTTTGTTGGTATTTGGTGGGGTCGTCATGGCTGTTTCTCCTAATGATCCTTTAATGGATTTAAGTCTTCATGATACTCCTAATGGGTCCGCAGGGACTGTGACTCACCAACTGGTCAAAATTCTGGGTGATATACAAAAGACTTTATGTGTCTTATCTTCTGAGCGTAAAACTCAGACACATACTGAAAGAGCTAGTGAACGTTTTTTTAATGGATCTGATGAGGATGTCCAGACTGTAATTGAGGTTAGTACTGGTAAAACTCATAGAAATGAGTCGGAAGTCACATCTAATATAGGGCGGAGAGCTGAAAAGCAAAGTCCTACGTATGCCAGCATTGCCTCTGTTCTCTCTAGTAGTATGGATCCATTTAATAGTAAGAAAAAAGCTACTGACTTGATTTATCAACCACATTTCAAAGAAAAATGTGAACGTCTAGACAAACTTTTGAAAAATTACAAAAGTTTGGACATTGAAAATAAATATTTTTTGAAATGCATTGAATTAAATATAGTCCCGAAAGGCTTGAGGTTTTTTAAATGCCCCAATGGTGTTTCAGTGACTGATCCATTCTTTAAAACTCTGGAACAATTTTTCAACAATACGGGGGTTACTTTCCTCAAACTATTGATAGAACGTAATTCCAACATGATGAGAGAAATCAAAGATGAAATTGTGGCTATTGAGGATAGTTTCGTATCAAAGCTCCATATTAAGTTTAGTGAGAGAAATGAACATGTCATACTTTTAAAAGAGATAAAAGAGCATGAAAGGTTGTTGATTGAGAGAAAGAACAAAAAATTGGAGCGTGATATCAATGCATATAGTACTGGCACTGCTTTTTCCATTTTTCTTAAAACTGAAAGAAAACAACTGTTTGACAGGTCTAATAACAAATGGTCCACCTTTTCTTCGGTTCACCTTAAATCCAATGCACAAGGAACTATATTTAAGAAGGTGGGGCATATGGGTAATTTTGACAATGTTCCTGAATTCAGTAGTGTTTCAGAAACTGAAGATTCTATGGTTAATGTTGAAGAAACGGCTGTTCCAGCTATACCTAAAACTTTTGATAAAGAAAACAGTGACACTGCTATCAAACAGGGTGTTTTTTTAAGTTCAGAGAAAGTGCAAAGAACTTGCAAGCAGCAGAAGATGACCAGAAAGAAGGCAAGATTAATGTCGGAGTCATCTACAGACAACGAGTAGATGAGGGTGAGTTTGAAAAGGACATTTTGAATTTATCTAACTGTATTTTAAACAAATTTCATGTTCAACTGTTAAAGTTAGGTTTAAATTTCATTCCCACTTGGCGAACTGATGTAGTTGAAACCATCATTGATTTAAAGAAATTTACCAGGAAGTTAAATCTGAAATATATTTTGAAAGATGTGAGAAAAAACAATAGCATGTTTTTTAAACCTTCTAGTTTTAATCCAGCTTTAATTCATACTATTCAGGTGTTTGAAACAACATGGGAGAATGAGATTTGAGTGTTGCTCAATAAAAAGAGTCAATATTATTTTAATAACTTGAATGTTAACATGAGAAATGCCATGAAAGAGTTAGTGACTTCTAGAGACATCAGAATAATGAAAAGTGATAAGGGAGGGCTCACCGTCTTGATGAATCAAAAGGATTATATTAACAAAATGGAATCTATGCTCAGTAATGTGAATGAATATAATATTGTTTCGACAAAGGACATAGAGAAAAGTTTTAGATATGTCAACAGCTTTTTGTATGAAAATTTGATGTGCAGCAACATGGATTCTGCAATGTATAATTTTTGTGAAGTAGAACATCCTAGAATAGGAGTAATGTTTGGCATTCCTAAGAGTCACAAAAGCCTAACGGACCCCCACCTTCAGACCTATTATTTCTGCCCAGAATTATGTCACAGCGGGTATGTCAAAAATGATTGATGCAATGCTTAGTCCTATTGTTTGCAAAATGAAGTCGTATTTGAGAGACTCTTGGGACTTATTAGATAGTATTCGGTTTGTGAATGAAGCTCATTTATTCAGTCCGACACAGCACATTATGTTCACTCTAGATGTAGTGTCTTTGTACACATCTATACCCCATGACAAGGGGATAGAAGCAATGAGAGCATTTTTACAGCAATGCAGCAATGTAACTAACGGAGAAGTCAGTTTTTATTGTGATTCTATGGAAGTGATTTTAGAAAATAATTTTTTTACTTTTAATCATAGATTTTACAAGCAAGTTCAAGGAGTTGCGATGGGGTCCCCAGCAGCCCCAATGTTTGCCAACTTAGTCATGGGGTGGTGGGAACATACCATCTTGGACTCCCTGTAAACTGAATTCAAGATCATTTATTATAAAAGATTTATAGATGATTTAATTTTTATTTTATATGGAGGGTTAGAAATGCAGTTATTCTGTAACAAGTTGAATGAGGTTTCTGACTTTTTGAAGTTTGTTGTGGGATGTTATGGGAATTCCATTAATTTTTTGGATGTAACTCTGACATGGGATGCATTGGGAAAAAATTTTACTAGTAGTATTTTTCGTAAAGAAACCTTTAAGAATAATTATTTACATGCAACCAGTCAACATCCGAAATTCATGCTGAATAACATACCCAAAAACCAATTTATACTAGCTAGCAGGATGACGAGTGTTGATGAGACATTTATTAATGAGCTTGAATTCATCATACAATTGTTTTTGGAGAGGGGGTACAGTGAGAGTTTGTTAAGGGAAGCAGCTAATGACATTTCTAAGCAACGTGCAACTTTGTATCCACCCATTTTGAAAAATAGACTAACACCCCAAGTTAAGGAAACTGGAAAGTATACAGAAATTTTATGTTTCAGTATGAACATGAGTGTTGACAATATAGACATATGTAATATTATAAACAATAATTGGAAGATCCTCGAAGGAAATGCTGATTTAATGGCAGCTATTAAGGGGAAAGCAAAGTTTGTTTATAGGAATGAACATGAAGTTTGTTTATAGTTTGAAAGGAGCATTTGAAAAGGGGAGAGATAAAAGCACATGTAGCATTAAGAAGGGGCACATTAATAGGGGTATGCACAAATGTCATGATTGTTCTGTTTGTAGGTTTATTTTAGAAGGTCCTTATATTCAACTTCCTCACATACCTAACACTATAGGGGTCCCTGGTAATTTCTGTTGTAAAACAAAAGGAGTTGTTTATATTGCAGTGTGTGACAAATGCTCATCATTTCATATTGGTATGACTACTAGAAAATTAAATGTTAGAATGAAGGAGCATATGTTTAATATTAGAAAAAAGGACAAAAACCAAATATTTTATAGACATAGTGTTGAATGTATTGGTTTTAAAAAAAATTGTGTTTTCTATCCTGGAACACTGTGAACCTGATTACGGGGGGTGGTGATTACAGGAATTTTTTGGCTCAAAGAGAAACTAGATGGCAAATTAAATTACAGGCGGATCATTTTCCTGGGTTAAATGAAGCCATTAATATTAAATGTTTCTTAAAAGATTGTGAAGCATATGTTTTATAATGTTTGTTATTGTAATGTATTCAATTATGCCCATTCTATAGTGCATAATGATGAATGAAGAGTTTGTTTTTTGTAAAGGGCTCTTTAATTACGATTTTACAATATGCAATTGATTAATTGATTTTAATTGTGTGCAGTATTTAAATGAATGTTTGATGTAACATTTCTTTTGGTTCTGAAGAAGTTTTTTACAAAAGCGTTGAATAAAGTGGAAGTTACGCTAGTCTGTGGTTTCGTATTTTCCAGCCTTGAGCAGTTTCTTTTGATTTATAAGTTTGTTTGAGTTGAGCTACGTTCCATCTTTAAAAAAGGCTTTTTGATGCTGCTTCTGCGATACCTTTGAATTTTTACATCCTTTTCAGGTAATCATATACTGTCCATTAGATCACTGTTACAGTTTTGCCCATAAATGGGAGGTATCCTGCCTAGGAAACTCTATACCTGACTAGTATGCAAAAACTTAGTCTTCTTCCTCTCATGATGTATGTCTGAACTATGTATGAGACTGTGTGCTGATACATAATGGAACCATGGGCATGAAAATCTTTAGCACTTTCTTAACGTCAGTCCATGAAGGAGGACTACATCTGTTATCATGGTCCATTAGCCATATGGCCTGCAGTAGTTGTATTCTTCATGGACAGGTAAATACCACATTGGGTACCCTTCTTTTATACCTTTTTGTGGAAAGTGTATGTATTTCATGTCATCTAGGAGAGGGAAATGCTACTGCTTTTGGTAGAACCTGCATAAAGATAGCCATTCAAAGTGTTTTTTCTGTTTAGGATCTGAGCATAATTCTAAGGAGTGAGTGTGCTATCTGTAAATTTGTTGTTCCTAAAACTTTAAGAAGTCATTTAGTTTCTTTGAAATCATATATAGAAAACAAACAACTCAAAGAACTTGTGGAAGGATGATCTAATCTACAAGTCATTGCTTTTGGATGACCCTCTGCAGCTGAGTAAGAAACCTAAAAAATGTAAGGAAAGCTCTGGTTTCTTTTATCCATCCAGTTTGAGTTTGGTATCTCTGCTCAGGCATATGGTGAGTCCACAGATCACTCAGGTACGTGTCTTTCTCCCGCTGTCAAGACCTCTTGTGAGACCGTCAAGGTGCAGGAGTCTGGCATGTCCTTTCCAATTGATCAGCCTGTTAACAAGGCTGCAAAGGGAGAACCTCTGTTAATTATATCTATGAGACAGGGAATTATTCCAAAGATTCTTCTCCAGGGGGAAGTATCAAGTAGCCTTGTGAAAATATGTCAGGTGGGCCTTGTTTTCCTCACATTGCATGTTTGGATACTCC
This sequence comes from Protopterus annectens, assembly GCF_019279795.1. Taxonomy (NCBI): domain Eukaryota; kingdom Metazoa; phylum Chordata; order Ceratodontiformes; family Protopteridae; genus Protopterus; species Protopterus annectens. The sequence goes on from NC_056739.1 coordinate 1,062,772,514, forward strand.
AAAGAAGAGAAAGGACAAGACAAAAGCATGTTTGCCCCTTGTCACTTGTACTTCTAGGGATCTTATGTAGGAGTAGTGCAACTTTTCACATGGTCTTTTTAAAGCCATATTATCTCAGCAACCAACTCTCTTTTTCTTCCACTCCTCAAAAAGCAAAAGAGTAATTTCTTCTGAAGATAATTCTTCTTCAGATTCTGATGTTCAGTGTTCTATGTTATGGAGTCAAACTCAAAGCCTAGAAAGGCCTTCAAAGAATTTGCTGCCAATATACCCAAAATTGAATGATCCAGCTCCTACCAAATTATCCTTTTTTAAATAGAGCAACAGAGGCGGCTTTCTAATTCTGAGTGGGATAGAGTTCTAAGGTATGCCACTTCTAGGGTTGAAAGAATTCTGCAGTACATTAATTCTACTTATTCTGGAATCCACTAGGAAATTATTATTCCTTGTAATTAGCTGAAGATAAGTGTTTGTTATTATAGAAACACTTGTGTGTAATTAGATCACCCCTGACCAGTCTATACTTAATGGAGTAGAATGAAGACACCTGCAACCTATTGTTATATTTCATACCTCTTAAACCACTGATTTGTCTGGTAAAGTATTTTTGAACCCTTTCCAGTCTATCTGACTGTGAACAGTTGCTCATACAAATATGAGCCCCATATTGCATAATTGATTATATAACTGCTTTGTAAATAGGTATTAATGCTTCACTCTCATTACTGGCAAAGGTTCTAAATAGATTTTTGATCTAAAAATAACACCTTCTAATGCTTACATTTTTTTATTCCTAGATCCTGAATAACATCCTCCTTTTTAAATATAAGGTTGTCGATCACATAAGGATAACATGGATTACTGCATCAATAATGTATAGCACATGTCTTTTTAACATTAAACTCCTTAAAGTTAAAGGCAACTCACAATTGTAACTCATCCAAATACTCCTGAGTTACATATCGGTCATTAACATAACAGAACTAGCTTTGGAGTCATCAACGTATTTATACAACCATGTCTTATTCAGTGTGGGAAAGCATGCAATAAATGTGCCAAAAAGGACAGGATGCAGAACCAACTCCTGGAGAACACCAGACATAATCATCTTCTCTTCAGAGAGGGAATCGCTGATTCTGACTCTACATGACCTAAGGTTTAACCATTTTTCTATGCCTCTTATAACATAACCATTAATATTATTCTGTATCATAACCAAGGTAACTGTGTTATGTAGAATGGAATCAAAAGACTTGGTCATTTCCAAATTTATGCCATCAAACAGGTAATTTCTCTTCTAAATCTTCCCAAAGAGGTTGATAAAAAATAAAGCAGATTTGTCAGACAAAATCGGCAATGGACAATCCCATACTGGATTAAATCCTTTCTTAGACTTCCTTTAATATGCTTGGTACATACCATAACTGCAGTGACTTTTGAAAAAGATAAGTTAATCAAGAAGTAATGTCCTTAATACAACTCAAAAAAAAAGTAACAATCAATGCCATCTGAATGGCAGAATGAGGTTTAATCCTGTTGAACACATTCTCAGTATTAGTAGTGAATAAATGTGGATACAAGTCATCCATACTATGAGAGACTAAACTACTGTCTGCAATATGTAACTGAGAAGTAACTATGGTGTCTAAAAGATATACCAAAGCCTTAGTATCGCTTACTGATCTGTCATTGAAAATAATGTTATATCTAGATTTATTATCAGATAGGCATTGTTTCAAATATTTAAAGAATACTTTCTTATTGTCATTTGTATGTTTATTGTATAAACTGACGATCAAACCTAATAACCATGATATCTCTTCTTAAACCAAGTTCAATCTTTCAGTATGTGAAACACTAAGTTGTGTCTTGAAACTTTTTCAAGTAATACTTAGATGTTCATCGTGTTTCACTGTTGCAGTACTAACAAATGGGTTATCTAGCTCCCGGTAGCCCTCAGTCGACCAGAATACCAAAGGTAAGTAAAAATGCCATCGGTTGTAAGGGACATCAGGGCGTCCGATACAAAAGGAGTCAGCCGACGTCACTTCCTCAGTCTTCCTTGCCGCTGAGCCCTAAGCAGAAGCTTTTCATGCACGAGTGCCAGTCGGCAGTTTACCTGTGTTGGTTTCCAACTACAAGAGTTGAAGTCTACTACAGCTAAGTACCCCATTGGGGATCCTCTTTTCTTGCCTTAACGAATGTCAGAAAAAGTTAATAATTGCCTTACCTGTGGAAAGCAGATTCCCCATACAAATTTTCATTCCTATTGCATTATTTGCTTAGGCATTGACCGTGATGTTCCCAAGTGTGATCTCTGTGCCTCCTTTAATCCGCATACTATCCGTCGTTGGGCTAAGATTTTGGTTAGGCATTTTGGAATTTTGCCTAAGTTCGTTAGTATGGCGTTCGCCAGTCTTCAGGCTTTGGATGTTCTGAAGAAATGTAAGGATAAGGACCGTGACAGGCCTCAGAAAGCTAAGTCCTTGGATAAGGTTAAGTTGGTCGTCAGTCAGGCGGTAGCCAGTGAGATGCCTTTGCAGTCCACAGATGTACAACTGCAGGCCTTGATTGAGTCTGAGTCCCTTAGGCCTTCGGCCTCTATTTTGCCTTCTGACCTGTCGCCAGTCGCCTCTTCTGCTGGAGCCGGAGCCGCTAAGCTGACTCCGGTGTCCGAGGCCTCCGTTTTGCATTCTGACAGCAAACTTCTTCCTTCAACCTCTGCTGCAGCTTCTGCGGTTGCCAGGTCTCCCGAGTCCTTCAGGCTGGCAAGTAAATCTTCCATTTTTAAGCCTGTGAAAAGGCAGGCTCCAGCTTCTTCTTGTTCCCCTCAATCCCAAATGGTTAAAATGGCTAATGATTTGTTGACTCTTATTATGGGTTCTCAGCCTCCTCCTTCTAAAAGGAGTAGGGATGTTTCTCCTGAGGTTTTGTCCTGCTCAGGTTTTGATTCTTCCAGCATTTCTGCTGATGAAGAGGAATTTTCTCAGGCTTTTTCTCCTTTTGAGGATACAGATGCAGAGGAGTCCATCCCTTCGGCCTCTCCTCCAGAGGATTTCTCTTTTGGTAATACTTTAAATACCCCCAGAGAACATTTTAAATGGGAAAGTCAGGATTATCCCCAATCCAAGAAATGGATTAGGGAGTTTCTGGATTTACCACAGCATAAACCTCTTGCTATTCCCCCTGTGTTGGAAGTTGTTCATAATGTTTTTCTGGAAAATTCCTTGTCTCCAAATTCGGTTCCTCCTGCTCCCAGGAAACCTGACATGTACTACAGAGTCCCTGATTCTCATCTTTTTCTTTTCAAGAATCCGTTGGCAGATCCAGAGGTTATTTCTCAGGGCCCTAAAGGAGTTAAGGCCACTGTTACCAGGAATCCTGTTCCCTCTGACATGGAGTCTAGGAACCTAGGTAGGTGGGGCAAGAAGGTTTATACCTCTGCCACCCTAGCTATTAGGGCTACCAATTGTCTGTTTCATATGCCGAGGTACCAGCAGCACACCTTGGAGGCTATTAAGTCTAGGACAGCAAGTGTGCATCTTTTGGCAGAGAGTAAAGACATGCAGGATTTACTGAATTCTGCCAGTCTGGTTAATAAGCATTCTTTGCGTTGTGGTTTTGACATCCTTGAGGCCTCCAGCAGGGCTATAGCTACTGGATCTGTTATTAGAAGGCATGCTTGGCTCAGAGAACAGCTTCTTTCAGAACCTGTCAAGGCTAAGCTTTTGGATGTACCTTTGCATAAAGACAGTCTTTTTGGCAGCAAAGCAGAGGACATGCTAAAGAAGATGGAGAATAAGGCCAAGTCCATGCAAACTGTTAAGGATTTTCTGCAAGTTCAACCCCTTGCTTTAGCAGGAATTACCCTTCCAAGAGTTGGATGTTTTCTGATACCAGCAGACAGAACCGTTCCAGGACTAGAGGTTACAAATCTTCTAGGGGGCAGGGGGCAACCCCTCAAAGATCTAGGTGTTGCCAGGCTTCCACTTCTAAAGGGGGAAGCTCCAAGCCTGCATTTCAATCAAAACACTCTCAATGGCTTTTTACGACTTCTGCCTGTTCTTGCTTGCCGGGAGAGTCCTTTAGGGGGAAGGTTGGCCCTTTTTGCAGATGTCTGGGTCACTATCACAGATGAACAATGTGTGCTCAGAACGGTGTCCCTAGGGAACAAGTGTTCTTTCCACACCTTTCCAGCTCCCAAGGGATTCCCAGAAGTTCCTCCAAACCAAAGGGCAAACGTAGAAAAACAAATTTTGTTTCTGTATCATCTGAGAGCATTATAATCAGTTCCTGCTCAACAGGTAGGCCAGGGCTTTTATTCCAGACTTTTCCTAGTTCCAAAAAAAAGCAGGCACATGGCATCCTATCCTGGATCTTTCCATTCTGAACTCTTTTCTAGTAATTCCAAAGTTCAAAACGCTCACTCTGCATCAGTTGCTACCACTGCTAGAAAAGGATTCTTGGCTGGTAACCTTGGATCTCAAAGAGGCTTATCTGCACATTCCTATCAGGGAAAGTTGCAGGTAATACCTTCATTTCAGAGTGGGCGAGCAACATTACTAATTCTCTGCGCTGCCCTTTGGCTTATCTACTGCTCCCAGAGTCTTCACAAAGTGCCTGGTCTCAGTCACTGCTTTTTGCAGGCAGAAGAAAATTCAGTTTTACCCATACTTGGACGACTGTCTGATTCACGCAAGTTCTTAGGAACAGCTATTAAAGGATCTGGAATTCATAAAGACTCTTCTCTCTTCCCTGGGTTACACTCTCAATGTGGAAAAATCGAAAATGGTACCATCCAAGGAGAAAACATTCCTGGGAGCGAGTCTGAACACAGCCTCCCAGATGATATATCTCACCCAGGAGAAGCAGACAACTCTTTCAATTTACTTCAAGGACTTGGCAAGCCTGTCCCAGCTCCCTGCAAGGAAATTCCTGCAAGCTCTGGGATTCATGGCATCTTGTATTCTCATGATTCCATATGCAAGACTGCATATGTGGAAATTGCAATGGTACCTCAAGAACATTTGGTGTCAACACACAGAGGACCTGGATATGATGATTTCTCTGCTTCCATCTCTACAGGTGGAGTTTCTGTGGTGGGCAACAGCCTGTCTACAAAACAAAGGCATGCCTTTTCGGACACCTCTTGCCACTCAGGTTCTGACTACAGACACATCGGACTACGCCTGGGGAGCACACCTGGATGGCAGATGCATACAGGGACATTGAAATGCCCAGCAGATGCACCTGCACATAAATCTGAAAGAGTAGATTGCAGTTCAGCAGGCCTTACTAGCTTTCAAGCATCTTCTTTCTCCAGGGACCCTGCTTGTCAGGACAGACAACAACACAGTCATGTTATACATCAACAAGCAGGGAGGGACTCACTCTTAGCCCCTCTGCAGGCAAAGCATGAATCTTTGGTCCATTGCAGCTTCTCTACTAGATCTGCATCTCCTAGCTCAGTTTCTTCCAGGAAGGTTCAAGTGTTTTGGTGGACCAGTTGAGCAGGCAAACCCTGGATCTTCACGAGTGACAGCTGAACAGAGCAGTCTTTTACAGCATCATTCAACGTTGGGGCACTCCTCAGGTGGATCTTTTCTCCTCCCCAGACAACCATCTGCTACCTCTCTTTTGCAGCAGACAGCAGCACAGCAGAGCCTGGAAAGTAGATGCTCTGTTCTTGGACGTTGCTATCACTGTACGCCTTCCCTCCTCTTCATCTTCTTCCCAGAGTATTAGTGAAGATCACGGACGAACGTCCAAGAACTATTCTCGTACCTCTGGACTGGCCCAGACAGCATTGGTATCTGCTGCTTCACAGTCTCTTCCCATTTTCCTCCTTGGCATCTTCCTCTGAAGCCAGATCTTTTGGTTCAGGAAAGGGGAAACATTCTACATCCTCATCTTCAGTCTCTCCATCTGGCAGCATGGCTTATTGTATGACTCCTTCCATTTCTTCCTCCCTTTCCCAACAGGTGGTTGACATGCTGAGGGAGGCAAGGAGGCCTAGCACTAGGAAATCCTATGCTGGCAAATGGGAAAGGTTCTCTCAATGGAAGCAGGTTAGAGGGGAATCTGCTTCTCAACCTACCCTTCCTCTGATCCTGGAATACCTGGCTGATTTGCTTCAGGGTGGTCTTTCCTTTTCCTCTATCAAGATCCATGCTTCAGCCATCTCTGCTCATTGTTCTCTTGAACAGCCCATTTTCTCTCATCCCCCAATGAAAATGTTTCTCAGAGGTGCTTGCAATTTAAAACCTCCCAGAAGAGCACCTACTCCAGCCTGGGATCTTAATTTTGTTCTGGAGAAACTCACTCTTCCTCCTTTTGAGCCAGCTGCCTCTACAGATTTAAAGTTTCTCTCTTGGAAGACCGCCTTCCTCTTGGCTATAACCTCAGCAAGGAGGGTTTCAGAGCTGCAAGCTTTGCTGGCCGTGGAGCCTTTTCTTATTTTCCATGCAGATAGAGTCTCTCTGAGGACTAATCCCTCCTTTATGCCTAAGGTCGTTTCCAGCCTGACTCTTAATCAGTCCATACACCTTCCTACCTTCTTTCCTAATCCTCGCAATAGAGGTGAAAGGATCCTACATTATCTTGATGTGCACAGGCAGCTCAGGTTTTACCTGGACAGGACTAAGGACCTTCGGAAATCAGCACAGTTATCGGTCAGTTTTGCCCCTGGAGCCCAGGCCAAGGCCATTTCTAAGCAAACCATTTCTAAATGGATTGCACATTGCATTACCTTTTGTTATTCCTTTCATGGCAAAGCTCCCCCTCAAGGGGTTAGGACCCACTCTACTAGAGCGGCTTCCACTTCTGCAGCCTTTCTAATGGGTGTCCCTACTAAAGACATTTTGGAAGTTGTCACATGGCCTTCTGTTCACACTTTCCCAAAGCATTATAATTTGCCTCTGTTTTCCAGAGCCAGGGCAGGGTTTGCCACTGCGGTGTTGCAGAGCATTATCTCCAACCCTTGATGCTGTTGGTTCTTTCCCCCTTTTTTCTCTGGGCTTTGGTAGTCAACCCATTTGTTAGGACTGCAGCAGTGAAACACGATGAACATAGTACAGTTGTGTACACTTACCATAAATGTAGATGTTCGAGTGTATTCACTGTTGCAGTCCTGGTTTCCCTCCCTCCTTCCCCCTTTTTGGGGTCCTCTCCTATTCTCTTTTCCTGAGGTACAGGCTTAATTTGTTATTTGTCAAATTGTTTTTTGGTTTAAGCCTTATTTTGTGGGGGCTCCTGACTGTTATGGCAAGAAAGATTGAGGAAGTGACGTCGGCTGCCTCCTTTTGTATTGGACACCCTGACGTCCTTTACAACCGACAGTATTTTTACTTACCTTTGGTATTCTGGCCGACTGAGGGCTACCGGGAGCCGGATAACCCATTTGTTGGAACTGCAACAGTGAATACACTCGAGCATCTACATTTATGGTAAGTATATACAACTATACTTTCTTTTACTAGCCTTCTCCAGAATTTTATTTCACCAGGGAGACATGTAACATGTAGGTTTACCAGTAACTAATGGTACATACTCTTCTACATGGTTGTGAAGGTAAGCATAAAAGTGACCCTAACCAACTTAGATATCTGTTGAGCAGACAGTATTCTCCCATTTCCAGGTCTTTAATGTTTCACCTATTTATCTGAGTCATATCAGCCCTATAGTAGACATGTTTTGAAATGTAGTGCATCTGAAGTATATCATGAGAAAAATGTAAGATATTTCCATACAACATTTGAAGTGATTCTAATAACTTAGATTCTTTTATGCACCCACTATTTCTTTCATTATTAGTGAAAACAATATCTAGAATATTACCTTGTCTAGTAAGGTCCTTTGCTAACTATGTATACTCATGTTCCTTGCTGATCTTTACCAGATCACTCGTAGGCCATTTAACACTGGATATGTCATCTCATATAACTCAAAAAACATTAAAATACAGTATCCTGCAATAATATCATAATAATTCTCAAAGTAAATTGTAAGCATTTAACCAGATTTTCTCAAGGAAAATGCTTAAGTGGCATTAAAAAGCATAGGAGTTGACTAGAATAATCAGGAGTACCTTCGATTTGGATGAGTCTGGCGTTGGAAGATAGAGATGAACAGGAAAAAGACCAGTAACTCTGAAATTAGTGAATAAATGGGAGACTATAAAGGATCAAACACATTTGTGAAAAATGGCTTTGCAAGAAAAAAGTAACTGCTAAAAGAATGGACTTTTGTTGACTTTGTTAAACCTGTGGATAGACTGTGAAGCATAAACCCCACTTTATTCTATTAATGTTTAGAATGACACTAAAAAAAAAAGGTAACCATAAGTAAAACAATTTCACTTCTTACTAGTATTTGTATATGTTTCATGATGTAGACTTTAGATTATTTTGTAAATCAGTTTTGTATAGTGTATAGTCAGGGGTATTTTAAATGTAGGGCAGTCTTTTTAGTGACTATTGTATGTGTTAAAGGTATTAAAGTAAACAAGTGATCTGATGTTGTCAATTTTCATTTTATCCTCAACTGTTGGGTTTGGATCTGATCCTCAGATCTGACTCGGCCATTACTTTAGCTCGTGGCCACCAAAAAACTCTCAAGCTCTTCCCTTACCCATAATGCACAAACCCCTAACATACCCCAGATCTCGCTTGCCGCTTTGGCGATTAGATGTGGTCACCTTGAGCTCTCGAACGATTTCATTTAAAATATGTTTTAATTTTTCCTTTTCAAATTTTATTAATAGTTACTCCTCCCTTTTTTATACTATGTGTAGTTCTTTCTTACCATAGTATTGTTTATACTGTATTTTTTCTTTTTACACTTTCTCTGTAATTGCTGATACCATCATTACTATATCTCTTCTTTATATATTTTTCTGCCTTGTTTAAAAAAAAAAAAAAGAAAGAAAAGGAAAATAAGACGTCACTTTCTTTCTTATTATTTGATTTTTTTGTTACAGTATGTCAGGATGTCAGAAAAAGGCCCTTTGGGTTTTAGGAAGTGTCAAAAGTGCTGGCACAAGTTGCCTTTGTCCAATGCTCACACTTTATGTGTGTATTGTTTGGGCCTGGACCACCTTCAAGTTGATTGTACTATTTGCAAAAACTTTAATCCACGTGCAGTTGTGAATAGAAATAAACTTATTTTAAAGGGGTTACATCCTACATCTTTTCTCAGAAGCTGTTGCTGCGGCTCATCCCCCCCAAATGGAAATCAAAGGAGGCTTCTACTAAGCCTCCTAAACCTTTAGGATCCTCGACTCCATCATCTGTGGATCCGCCAAAGAAAAAGCATTAATTGGATCCAAAGGCTGTTGCGGTTCCTTCAGTGGCAGTTCAGACAAAATTCTCCTCGAATCCAAGCACTTTGGATCAGAGAGTCTTACCCAGAACCAGATATTCTCCAAATTTGGATCTGATACCTTCCAGAGTACCTTCTCTCTTTTTGGAACATCGGCACTCTAGGTCCCCATCCCTGGCTTTCTCTTGTTCTTCCAGAAGTTTTACCAAAGCTGATGTGGGCAGATTTTTGAGGATATTCCTCTCAGCGCAGATACAGATGGGAGTTCTCTTGGCTCTTACCCTTTTGGGTCAAGAAGCCCATACTTCTACCACTCCACCAATTTCAGCTCCTTCTGTGATCAAACCGATTGTTTCTGAGCCCTTTGATCCACGTCTACCAGGTTCACCTGGTTCGGATCTGAAGATATTCTTATCTTCAGATCCAGAGCTGTCTGTGAGGGCATGGGCTCTGATGTATTCGGAGCGGGATATCTCTCAGAGCTAAAGCATCTCTATCAGATCTGAGGTGTTAAGAGTCGACTCCGAAGTTTTTGGACCCATCTGTGCCCCTCGGAGCTTCGGCAGTGGACAGCTCAACTCCAGCTTCTGCCTCAGTTAGATTGCCTTCTGGGTGGGGGGAAACAATAGGCCAGAAGCCTGGCTTCTTGGCTCCACTGCCTTCATTCTTCCTGGAATGTTCTGCCTTTGAGGTAGTGAAGTGAGTGTTCTCTGCACTGGCAGGACGGATGGATTCTACCCCCTTGGATCTTCCCGCTGAATCCCAGATGTCTCTGTGCCTTGAGACACATTATTCTACACCTCAGGGCAACCAACTCAAAGTCTCCAGGCTACCCAGCTGGGTTTTACAGTTTCTTCTGATACTTCACTGGAGCAATCCACCAAGGAAGTCCCTAGGAAGAGGAAGTGCAAGAGGAGGCACTTGGACTCCCCACAGGAGTCAGTCACCAAGGATACAGATTTCGATGAAGGAGAAGGGGAGAAGGGTCCCGAAGATCACCACCTGAAAATGTCTCCTTTGGAGACATTCTTAAGATCCTTAAGCAGAAGGGCAGTTGATCCTCCAATAACTGTCCCCAGAGGAATCAGTATTCCCGGAGGCCTTTGGATCTGGCCCGTCTACCACCTGGGTTACTCCACCCTCTGATGAGCTTATTGACTTGATCTCTAGGTGGGCATCGAAGGAGCCTGACTCAGTTGAGCCACTCCTCAAAAGACCAGATTGGATTCTGGCTCCACCTGTAAGTAGGGAATTCTGGAGCAAAGGTGTACCTGTAGATGCTAGGTCATGGTGGCAGCCACAAAGAAGGAACTTGCTAAGCAAAGTTCCTCTTTTCATCTCCCTAACAGGGAGTCTAGTGCATTTGACAGATTTGGGAATTGTGTGTGTGCATCAGTGACTTTTACCCTTAGTTCGCTGAACTACCTAGCACACTTTATGAGACTACAGAGGGACTTGATAAAGGAACTGTCAGAATCCCTTTTTGGGACCACTACTGCTGAGACATAGACTTCTGTGACCTCACAGCTGGCTACCCTGCAGTCTGTTTCTAATTCGCCCATGGTGCCTCAAGGGTGACAGGTTCAGGCATTTCCATTGGAAGGCATGCCTGGATGCACTTGTGTGATTTTTGCAGAGCCCTTCAAGTCCTCATTTGTCAGTGCACCGTTTCACAGCTCCTTTGTTTGCCCCTAAAAAGACACACTCTCCAGGTGTAAAAAAGATGGGAAGACCCTCTCTGCAGTAGGCATATGTTTTTCGGCTCCTCAAAGATCCTTTATAGGAATCAACAAGGAGGTCGATAAATGTAATTCAAAAAGTCCCAGGTTCCTTTTCAAGATTAACATGGAGATAGTTCCCCCAGGGGCAGAGGGGGGAACTCGAATGGAAATCGATGTCCATGTGACAAAGGAGGCCCAGAACACCAAGGGTCCAGAGATACTTTCTCTGATAGACACTACCAGTTTTCCTGAAAGGAGGCCTGATTGTCTTCCTCTGAAGGCAATCAGGGGTTGATTATCCCTGCACCAGAGAACTGGGCTAGACATCTGAAAAGCTATGGGGGTACAGAGTATCATTTCCAGAGGTTATATAATTCCCTTTTCTCTTTCACCTTCATCTGTACTCAAATTTCCCAATGTCAAACCAATTCAGAGGAAAATAGAAGCACTAGGAATACAAAAGTTGCTACAAATAAGAGTCATCCAACAGGTCCCACCAGATCAGATAGAATCTGGAACTTACTCAAGATTATTTTTAGTCCCAAAGGAAACAAGGGACTGGAGACAAATTTTGGATCTGAGCAACTTGAGCAAATCAGTTTGACACACAAAGTTTCAAATGGCCATGGTTCAGACCATTTTGCCCTTTTTTGATAAGGACTACAGGATGTGATTGATAGACTTTCAGGATGAGTACTATCACATAAACATGAATAGACAATCCAGAAGGTTTTTACACTTCTGGCTGGGAGCCAGTCACTACCAGTTCAGAGCACTGCCCTTTGGGCTCACCACAGCCTCAGGGTGTTCACCAAATGCATGGCAGTGGTAGCAGCTCAGTTGAGACTGCAGGGATTCCAAATGTTTCCATACCTAGACAACTGGCTCATTACCACTCTGACCAGGTATCTACTAATAAGAGCAAGAGATCAGTTACTCCAGATTGGATCTCATCTCAGCATAGCCATAAATTACAACAAAACTCAGTTAAAACTGTCTCAAACATTGGAATTCATAGGAGCAGTTTTCAACATTGTTCCATTGACAGCTTCTGCTCCGCTCTCAAGAGTGCAGACTATTAGATTCCAGGTCAGGAAAATAATTCACAGTACCACAGTTTCAGCCCATTTGATTCTTCAAGCTTTGGTGACAATGTCAGCGGCCATAATTTTAGTTCCTCTAGTAAGATTTCATATGAGAATTCTTCAATGGATGTTAGCAACACAATGGTGAATTCTTTATCAATGCATGTCAGCCCACATAAGAATCACTCAGGCATGCAAAACCGTTGGTGGTGGATTTGATCAGACCAAGTACTACAAGGCCACCCTTTCATTCTCCCTCAGCCCAAGGCTGTGGTGACCATGTATACTTCCCAGATTGGGTGGGGGACAATTCCTGGAGAAGACAGTTCAAGGCACTTGGTCCCCCTGAAGAGGCCAATATGCATATCAGTGTCCTGCAAATGAGAGCCGTGCTGTTATCATTGCAGGCTTTACAAATCCCTCTCCCGTTCATGACATTTGTGATTCAGACAGACATGTCAGTAGTCTGGTATGTCAACAAACAAGGGGGAACCAGGTCTTACGTCTTGTGTAGAGAAGTCATCAGAGTGTGGCAATGGGTGATCTCTTCCAACTGCTTTCTGATAGCAGTGCATATTCTGGGAAGCCCAACATGATAGCAGAGAAATTGAATAAGTCCATTCTACCACCTCACAAGTGGTCTGTAAACATGAAAGTGACAGAAATGATTTTCCATCAATTGGGCCAGCCTTGGGGGATGGAGGTGCTCTGAAATTGTATTTAGTTTTTTTTTTTTTTGAGAGTTTTCATTAAATCAAAAAGTTTTTAAAATATGACATAGATTAAAATGGAGATGAGAAGAAGCAGCTATATAAACGATCAGCCTGCCATACATTAGTGTGTGCATGTGAGCCAATAGTTGGAAATACATATTCAAATAAAATGTCTTGTATAAATAGGTGAGAACAGTGACTTTCTGGCATAATGGCTACACTATCCAGACTATCATGGAATGTAAATGGCCTTACAGATGTATACAAGAAGGAAAAAGTATTGAATTATATTATGAAATACAGTTTGCAACTAGTAATGGTGCAGGAAATCCATTTGGAAGGAAATGATCATGTGATTTTGACAAAGAAAGGATTGTAGGACAGATATTCAGCGGAATATCAGCGGCAGCAGAAAAGGGGACTAATAATTCTAATTGTGAGAGGTGCTGCAATAATGATAGAAGAGGAAGAGAGACAATGAAGGTTGATTTGTGGTAGTAGGGGCTGTTGGCAAAAGAGGATTACACTCATACCTCTCAAACTCTTAGAGCAAAAAATCTGGGCAAAGCCTAAAATGGGGGGACAAATAGGGACATATTTTAAATGTTGCCCTTACAAACTTAGAAAGTTGACAGAATAATAGGTTTTGCATTAGCATGACTTTTCCAAAGGATGTGGAGTCTTAAACTCAAATGTTTGTCATTATTTAATTACTTCAGTCCTCAGCTATTTGCCAGAAAGGGGCAGATTTTAGGGGGAGCGCACCAAAAATATGAGGCAAAAATCTTGACATTCTGTGAAAATGTGTACATTTGAGAGGTATGATTACACTAACATGTATTTTATATTCAACCAACAACTTGAATTATGTAGCTTAAGAAAATTGATGGGGACTCCAAATTGATTTGCAGTAATGAGGATGTATCAGAGGGACCTAGAAGGAAAAATATAACAAAAGAGGGTAGATTTCTGAAGATGTTTATGAAAGCATTTGATATGAAAGATGTGAATTCAGAATAATGAACACAGGATTTACATATTATTCCCCAAGGTAGAATAACCGGTGTAGACTGGGTAAAAATTATATTTCACAGGAACATGTGCATATAATTGAAAGCTTTAACCCACATCCAATAACTATTTCAGGTCATGCACTGGTAAAAACTGAAATAAAAATGCAGGATAATGTAAACTACCTGTTAAAATAGAGGAATTTAAGGAATGGGTGGTGGAAGAGTTATTAGGGAAGACAAGTCCGTCAGAAGTGAGTGTTTTAAAATGATATGGGGTTTAATAATAGGATAGAAATAAAAGTGGTACGGTTAAGAAGTAATAGGAATTATGTAAAGGGACTGACACAAGGTGAAGGTGCTATAATCGGGATTAAAGATTGTTATGAGACCTGTGATTATTACATGTTCAGTGATGACACCAGTACTGTAGGTTGTGTAACTGTGACAATAAAGACAGCCTTGGAATATATAACAATTTTTGGATTTTATAGACCAGCAAAGTCAAATGCTGATGACCTAGAGGAATTCATCATTTCCTGCATGAAACACAGAAGGAAAAATGATAGTGACTGGGGACTTACATTTACCAGAAACAGACTGAATTAATATAGATTCTACAACATTAGTAAAATAAGTTATTTACAATGTATGTTCAGGAACAACAGTAGCTTCAGATTGTTAAAACAAAGTCTACCAGGGAATGGAATGTACTGTACATTGTTTGTGTTCCTAAGGAAATGATTGTTACTTCATGTCAAGTTTTCTACTGTTGAAGTGCAGGGATAGTGGGCTTATAAAAGTTAAATTGCTGCTAGATAATTCTGCCAAACTGATATCCATCTGCTCAGCAATTAGACCTCTACTACAGTACTATCTTCCAAATCGTCCCCTTTGGTCAAATAAGGAACAACTACTTAAATTCTACAAACCACAGAGGACTGCTGGAGTCAGTCTCTATTCCAATAATATAGCTAGATCTTAGAATAAAATTCATACATAAGTCAGGTCTTTCAAACATCTTCATATTTTCATATCATTAATAAGACTTCTTCTCTGTCTGGCTTTGTCCCTGCTCCTCATATGGGGCATAGCTCTCTTACACCATTAATCACTTATCTTATACCTCCCTTTAAAGCACTAAATCACTTAATCTACATATCCCCTTCTAATACCTCACTTTACTGAACTTCTTAAGCTACTATACTAACTCCTAATTAGCACAACCAAATTACTATTCCATCATGATTTCTCTGTTATATCTCAAACATGCTTATCTCCTCCAATATCTCACTCTACTGTATTTCTTAAATTATTTCTACCTATCTTATACACCACTCTTTTATCTGTAAAGTCTTAGTATAAGACTTTGAAATCTAATGATCTGAAGTTGTCAATCTTCATTTTGTCATCAACATGTTAGTTTGGTACCGATCCTTTGGAACCAACTCTCAAGCACATCCCTTACCCATAATGCTAGGGTAGATTACCTCAGATCTTGTTTGCTGCTTTCAGCTTCAGATGTGGTTTTCCAGTACCCTCTTGAGCCTTATTCAATTAAGTAAATTTTTTTCTATAAATTTCCCTTTTCTTCATTTCTAAGTATCTTTGTAGTTTATTCCTTGTCTGTCGAACCTCCTATGTACTTTCAGCCATTTTTTAAGCACATTTTCACTTCTTTTCCCTTTCCCATCTACCATTAGGTAGCTCTTCTTACTATTGTTAGTATCCCTTACCCTCTTTTTACCACTAGGTGTTTTTCACTGCCATTGCTGGTAGTTCTTTCTCTAAAAAAAATCTCTTTCTCTGTGTTTTCTCCTTCCTGTTGGCTTTTTGTGTGGTAGTTGTTCTTGCCGTAGGTGTTTGAGTGTGAGTCTGTATTTGCCTGTGTGTTGTCGCTGACTTCTCACTATGGCTGATAAAGAGAAGGCTCCAGCCGGCTCCAAGAAGTGTTCAAAATTTGGCCATAAAATTCCCTTTTCGGACCAACATTCACTACGCATTTACTGCTTGGGATCCTTACATTTACAAGAGGACTGCTCCATCTGCCATGCTTTTAGCCACCATGCATTGGTAGAGAGGATAAATAAACTTATTTTGAAAGGTCTGCTTCTCTTCTCCTTTGGGGAGGTCATATCTGGACAGGACACTAAACCCAAATCCGGACATACTTCTTCTGCTTCTTCTATCTCTTCTAGATCTTTGGAGGTGAAAAAATGGTCTGCCTCAGTCCCAGGCACTTCCTCGGCACCAAGTCCTAAAAAGAAAAAGACTTCAAGGTCCTCAACTGAGTCGGAGCCAACTTCAAAATCTTCTACTCCGAAGCATCCTTCTGAATCTGTTTCTGCTTCCATGGTTCTAATACCTCCATCGACAGTGAAGCATTTGGAATCTATTTGTTTACTGCCTCCAAGGACACAGTATTTCCCTTCAATAGACCTCTTTGCTGATAGGCCACTGTCTCCCTTTTTGATCAGACCAAGGTCCCCTTCAGTGGTCTTTGCCTGTTCTTCCAGGAGTCTATCAGAAGACGACATGGAGAAGTTAGTGATGAAAATATTTTGGGCCCAAAGGGTGTCAGGGATGCCATCGGTTCCTAACCCTTTGGGACAGGCACCGATACCTTCTACTCCTCCTTCTATACCTCCTCCTCTAACCTCTACAGGCACTTTAGATTTTTCGGTTCCAAGTTTTCCAGAACCGACCGTGTCAGTTCCAAATGTATCTCTTTCTTCAGAACAGATGGCTGCCCTGAGCACTTTGGTTGTTTTGGAACCAGAGTCCTCCTGGAACCGTGGCTTGTCTGTCGGTTCCGGGCTGTTTGGGTTGACCCCTTTTCGATCAGAGCTGTCTCAGTGACCAGGAGTATTAGCACAGGCGAGTTTGGATCTGGCTTTGGTCTTGAGGGGGACCACTTTGGTGCACTGAGGGGCTTCAGTACCTAGGTCCTCCTTCTCGGTCCCAGAGTCCCACTTGTCCCCTGATGGGTCAACCTTTGAGGCCATGAAGAGGGCTTTGGCTTCTTCTAGCACTAGGTCAGTTTCTTCCTCCATGGAGTCCTCGTCTCTGACTCCTTTGGCCCCAATATATCAACAATTCCCTCCACAAGGACAGCGGTTACCACAGCCTCAGTTTACACAGCAGGGTGTCTCTTCATCTTCTTCTTCCGAAATCTCTCCAGATGTTCCCCTTGAGAAGATCCCTCAGAAGAAATTATGTAAGAGGAAACACTTAGACTCTCCAGAAGAGTCTATCACAGAAGATGGATTTTGATGAGGACGAAGGGTCCCCAGGTCACATTCTGATGATGTCTCCTTTGGAGACATCCTGGAAATCCTTAAGCAGAGAGGTGATTAGAAGTCCCTCAGCCCTTCTACCAAGGAATTTGTGTACCTGCAGGTTTTCAGTACCCACCCATCTACTTCGTGGGTATCTCCACACCACCGACAAGCTCATTGAGTTGATCTCTCAGTGAGTGTGGAAGGCCCCTGACGCCACTGAACCAATATCCAAAAGTCCAGACAAAATTATCATAGCCCCGGAGGATAAACCCTTTTGGTCAAAAGGAATTGCTGTAGATGCCATGCAAGTAGCGGCAGCCACTAAAAAGGAACTAGCAGAGGAGAGATCCTCTATCCATCCTCCCAACAAGGAGTCATGGGTGATTGATAGATTTGGGAAGCAAATTTATACTTCATCGACCTTTACCCTGTGGTCTTTGAATTACTTAATGCACTGTACTAGATTACAGAGCGATCTGATTAAAAAGCTCTCAGATGCTGTCTCAGGAGCTGTTTCTGAGGAAGTGAATGAATGAGTCACATCCCGGTTGGCTACCCTGACTTTCATATATAATTCTTCCATGAGGCTCATTTCACATGTAGCCAAAGGAATGACCAGAGCAGCAGGCTCAGGTATTTCCATAAGAAGACATGCCTGGATGCACTTGTGTGATTCTACAGTGCCCTTCAAGTCTTCGTTTTTCAATACACCCTTTGACGCTTCTTCCCTTTTTGGTCCAACTGTTAGAGACATTTTAACAGGTGTGAGAAAGATGGGAAAACACTATCTGCCATAGGAATACATTTTTCCACTCCTCAAAGGTAATTTTCAAGGAACCAATGAGGAACAGAAAAAATGTGATTCAAAAAATCCCAATGGTCTTCCCAGAATATACACAATGATGGTTCCTCCAGGGGCAGAGGGGGAAACAGTAGTTGAAGACACCACCCGGGTGGCAGAGGTAGCCCACAGAACCAGGGTTTCCAGGATTCTTTCTTCAGGAAACCCTTCCAGTGCTCCTGATAGGAGGCCCGATTGTCCACCTCTGGAGGCAGTCGGGGGGGGGGGGTCACTTATCCCTGCACCTGAAAGCCTGGCAAGAAATCACCTCCGATACCTGGGTGTAGAGAATCTTTTCCAGAGGTTACACAATTCCCTTTTCACTTCCTCCTCCCCACTCAAAGAAATACCCTGACATTCCACCCAATGAAAGGGAACAAGCAGCCATCCACATTCAAAAGCTGCTAGAAAAAAGAGCCATGTAAGAAGTCCCACCAGACCAGATAGAATCCGAGTTTTACTCAAGATTCTTTTTAGTGCCAAAAAAGGCAGGGGATTGGAGACCGATTTTGGATTTCAGCAAACTGAACAAATCTGTTTAAAAAAATAAATTCCGGATGGTTACAGTGCAGTCCATTCTTCTGTTTTTAAGAAAGGACAACTGGATGTGCTCTATAGATCTTCAGGATGTGTACTACCACATAAAGATAGACAGACATTCCAGAATATTCCTTTGCCTTCCGGCTGGGAGCCAGTCAATACCAATTCAGACTTCTGCCTTTTGGTCTCACCACAACCCCCAGGGTCTTCACCAAATGCATAGCAGTAGTAGCAGCTTACTTAAGACTGCAGGGATTCTAGGTGTTTCCATATCTAGATGACTGGTTCATTTCTGCTACTACCAGGCAACAACAGCAAAGCAAAAGGTCTTGCAAATATGTGACCATTTAGGCATCACAATCAACTTTGAGAAATCCTCAGTGGAACCAACTCAAAATCTAACATTTATAGGAGCTACAGTGGACACAACAACATCCATTGTCTCACTTCCTCTATCTCGACTGGAAACTATTCAGACTCAAGTCCAGTCACTAGTACAAAAGAAAAAGCTACCTGCAAGGTAAGTACTTCAGACATTGGATTCAGTGGCGGTTGCTATAACTCTTGTCCCCCTAGCTGGGTTCCACATGATAATTTTACAAAGGTTGCTTGCAGCACAGTGGTCCATCCTTCAGCATCCCTTGTCAGTGCCACTCTTAATCAACAACACATGCAATAGAGATCTCCTATGATAGGTTCATATTCCGAAGAAGTCAAATGTGATAGCAGACAAATTGAACAGGTACATTTTTCTGCCTCATGAGTGGTCCCTCAATCCAGATGTTTCAGAAAAGATATTCCGCACATGAGGCCAGCCTTGCTGCGACCTTTTTCCACCCCTCTGAACAACAAATACAGCACTTGTTTTGCCCTTATCCCCCAGAGGGGGAATTACTGAGGGACACTCTACTTCACGATTGGCCACCCAGTCTCCTTTACGCCTTTCCTCTGACCCCAGCTAATTCCAAAATTTCTGCAGAAAGCAGCCAAGTTGATGAGCAAAGTTATGCTTATTGCCTCCTTTTGGCCTCGGCAAATTTGGTTCCCCTTCCTTTGGCCTCATCTGGTACAGCAACCTTGGATTCTGGATCCAACCCTGGACATCCTGTCTCACCTGAGAGGCATCAGTCACCCAGACATTACAACCCTGAAGCTGACAGCTTGGTTTCCCTAATTCCATTCGTGGCCAGGCATGATATGCTCTCTTCCTCAGTCAATCACATACTTTTGTCATCTCACAAACCATCTACACATAACCTTTATATAAGGAAATGGAAAAGATTTGTTCATTGGGCCTCTCTACCTCATATTGATCCTTTCTCACCACCAGCACACAAAATCTTTCATTTCCTAGCCTCCATCTTCAATGAAGGCACTTCCACTTCTACTGTTAAAGTTCAACTAGCAGCCATTTCTAATTTTCACAATGGTTTCCATGGATCATCAGTGGCCTCGCATAGCCTTTGTAAAGCCTTTCTGAAAGGTGCTGTCTTCCTTAAACTCCTTTACAAGGATCCCATGCCTCATTGGGACTTCAGAAGCTGCAAGCTCTGACACATTCCCCCTTTGAACCAGCCTCTAGATGTGATCTAAAGTTTTTATACTGGAAAACTATCTTTCTGGTTGCCATCACTTCGACTAGATGAATTTCGGAAATTCAAGTGCTTTCGTCTAGGCCACCATATGTGATTTTTCTTAAGGATAGAGTTTCTGTCAGGACAAACCCATCTTTTCTTCTTAAGGTAGTTTCCGAAACCAACCTTAATCAATGCATCAGTCTTCCGGTCTTTTTTCCAAATTACTCTAGCAAGGGTGAGTACTTATTACACCAGTTAGATGTTCACCGACAACCTTGACAGGACCAAAGGTATCAGAAAATCCAACCAGTTATTTATTGTCTTCTCGCACATTAAGTTAGGAAATCTGTGTGCAAAGTGACTCTAGACAAATGGATTACAGACTGCATTTCCTTTGTTTATAAAAAGAAAGGTATTCCTGTGCTAGTACCCCCAAAAGCACAGTCAACAAGAGCGGTAGTTGCTTCTGCTGCCTTCCAGTTGAGAACATCTGTAAATGACATATGTGCAGCTGCCACTTGGCCTTCCCCCATACCTTTGTTGCTCATTACAAGTTAGATCTGGTCTCCAGGGGAAGAGCTTCATTTGGTTTGATGGTGCTTTGGAATGTCCTTCTTTGAGTCTGGCCAAGATTATAAGTAGCTGGGACTCTGTCCCACATGTTGATGACAAAATGAAGCTTGACAATTTCAGATAAAGAAGTTATGTCTTACCATAATGTTCCATCTGAGTTGTCCATCTTCATCTGTCATCAACTTCCCTCCATCCATCCCCCTGCTAGATTTCCTGGAAGAAAGGACATTCCCCCTGACAGGTTTCCTTACAGAATTGATTGTTACTGTAGATATGGTCTCTTCAGGTATTTTTACTTTCTCCTTTCACTTATGAGCAAACTTGATCTGAGGTAATCTACCCTAAGCGTTATGGGTAAGGGATATGCTGGAGAGTTTTTTGGAATCCACCAGCTATAAAAGCAGCCAAGTTGGTTCCAAGCGATAGGAACCAAACTCACAAACTGATGGCAAATGAAGATGGACAACTTAGATGGAACGTTATGGTAAGATATAAATTCTTTTTTTGTGAATATCAATCAATATTAATCATAGCCTCACCTCAGGCTTCGTGCTCACTGAGTGGCGCACAGCTGCAGTTATCCCGCTCCACAAGGGAGGATCCACCTTGGATCCCGGGAACTACCGTCCCATCAGTCTGACAAGCCTGATTTGCAAGGGCATGGAACGCATTATCATGGAACTTATAAACAATTGGCAACCTTCAAACACTGGACCCTACCCAGTTTGGGTTTGTGAAGGGCCGATCTTGTCTCCTGAATCTGATTGACTTCTTCGAATCAGTCTCCACGAGGGTAAGGCAGTCCACACAGCCTATCTGGACCTCGTCAAGGCCTTTGACACCATCCCCCACTCTGGAATCATAGATAAACTTACTAAGCTGGGCATAAATCCCTATGTCACTCGATGGGTTGCTAACTGGCTTACTGACAGAACCCAGACAGTAAAAGTAGCCGACTCCAAATCCAGCTCCAGACAAGTGACAAGTGGAGTGTCTCAGGGTTCAGTCCTGGGACCACTCTTGTTTGGCATCTACTTCTCTGAAGTACAGGCCAACACTAAGGGACTCTGGCTAACAAAGTTTGCAGATGACTGCAAACTGGGAGCCATTATTGAATCCCCAAATTATGTGGATATTCTGCAAAAGGGCCTTACAGAAACAGATACCTGGTGCCAGAGCCATGGGCTCAAGCTTAATGCCAAGAAATGTATAGACACTAAACATCGAAAGTGTGATGAGAGACTTAGGGACACAGGTGGACAGTGGTCTCACTTTCGATAACCACATTGCCACAACAGTCAAGAAATCCTTCTATGTGGCACACCTCATCACTAAGGGCTTTTCATCCAGAAAAAAGGAGGTCATAGTCCCACTGTACTCATCCCTCATTAGACCCATTATAGAGTATAATGCTCCGTTTTGTATGTACCTCACAAGACATCTGCAACAGCTGGAAAGGCCACAGAAATACCTCACTGAAAGAATTTGCTAATGTTAGTTGTAGAACTGTAGGTTGTATACAAATATAAAGTCTTGGGAAACAGAACTGATGAAATCATTGTTTGGTAGTTACATTAGACCCAGACTTGAGTATGGAATAACAATATGGAAACCTTATAAGAAAACAAGCATGAGTAAACTGGAAAGAGTACAGCATAAATATACCAAGGGCATCAATGGATGTGAAAATTTAAGTTATTATGAAAGACCAAAATATCTGAAGTTATTCAGTATCTCATACAGATATTTAAGAGGAGACCTTATACGGGTATGTAGGGCATTTAGAGACAACTACCTCTAGGAATGTGTTTGAGTTATCGAAAGGTAGTAGAGAATCATCAGGCAACTTATGAAGATCTTAAAGAATGAGAAGTGTACTAATTGATTTTCTGAGAGAGTAGGTGATGGATGGAATAAACTACCAAATTACATTAAAACAAACACCGGTTTATATATTTTTAAGAACAATCCAAACACTTATAATGGAATAACTGTTTTGGTATATTGGTAGACATGTGTATATGTATGTATGTATGTATATATATATATATATATATATATATATATATATATGTGTAAGGTTTTGCCAGATTGATAGATCTGGATCAATGTGGTTTTTTGTGGAGGGGTGGCAAACATTGTGCAGTGTTAATAGAACAATGATGATCCAGAGGGAAGCAGAATGCAAGAAAATACTGCTGCTGTTGGTGGTGCATCTTGTTGCAGAGAAAGCATTCAAAGAGTAAGCTGTGATTTTATGAGTAGGACAATGGAAGCATTTGCATTCCCTTATACAGTAGTAAGGCTAATTAGGAGGATATATGAAGGACTGGAGTAAGCTGTGTTTGTACAGAGGAATAAGGCAGGGGTATCCTCTTTCCAGTTTGTTATTTGCTTTATTTTTGGAGCCTTTTGCAAAGAAGATAAGGGATTCAGAAATTCTTATAATTGATATGGTAATGAAAAAGTTAGCCTTATTTGCATATGATATTTTCTACCTGATAAACCCAGAAAAGGATATTTCAGTATTGTGGAACATTTCGAGACAGTTTCATGTATTTTCGGGATATGAAATTAATGAAGATAAAACAAAGGCTGTAGCTATAAATTATGTACCCACACATGAATTGGTTCAGCAATACCCGTATTTTTGGGGACATGATAAGACGGAAGCATTTAGAAGTACGGATTAAAAAGGCTTCTTTTATGTCAGCTAAGGATATGTGGGAAGACTAAACAAAAGTTAATACAAAAACTGAGAAGTTGGAATGTCTTGTTTATGGATATGCATAGTAAGATATAAACAGTGAAATGTTTTTACTCCCTTTAGTTTTATATACAGGTTAGGCATATTTTTATCAGCCAGAGGAGAAGTGGTGGACAATAATTAATAAAGAGTTGAAGGAATTTATGTGGGAGGGGAAGAGGGCAAGAATTAAGTGTGATACGTTGAGCCTTCCAATGCAACAATGTGATTTATGATTATCTGATTTTAAGGGATATTTTAGAGATGCGCTGTTAAGGCTCATATAGATAACACAAGCAGAAGGTTATAATTCAAAGTGGAAAGGGATGATGATAATGAAGCTGGGAGAGGGTTTAAGAAATAAGGAAAGAGTCTTCATTTTTGATTCAGATCCTTAAGGAGTGTAATAACAGCATACAGATCAGAATATTATATTCCTAAAGTAGCAGAAAGTATTCTAATAACTAAGCCAGAAAATGAATGTAGAAAGCAGATTTTGGTAATAGGGATTACTGCAAGTAGGGGTACAGAAAATAAGCAAGAGGAGGCTGGGACTTACTGGATAAAATTTCCAAATGAACAAAGATATTGGGAGTGAATAACTAAAGAGGGAATGGTAATAGAGTGTGATGATGCTGAGAAGACTTTTGGACTGCAAGTTAGAGACTGCCTTCCCTCCCCGAGCCTAGTCATGTTATACCCATGTACCTTAATTGACCATTGTTAGACTGTTCCCTAATTGACCATTGTTAGATAGTTTTATTGTTTGCAGAGCAAATTTATGATCAGCACCAGCTGCCCCTGTCCATGAGGGACATAGGTGCCACCCAGGAGTAAATTTACAGTCTCCCATCCAGTTGTCCATGTTGCGCTTAAATAGGGTCATTGAGGAGCTATGCTTGACGTGGATTGGGAGTTTATTTCAGAGTAGCGACAGTCTGTCAGAGACATATCTGTTGTCCAGCATGTTATGTTTAGGTAACAGGTTAGGTTAAGAACTTTGGAGCAAGTGAATCGTGTCCCATTTGATTTGCGGGTGTGCAGTTTTTCCATTAGGGCAGGGTCAGAGACTGCTCTGTAGTCCAGTCTCAGGTTGCCTCTCAGGAGCTTGTGGGACACAGAGTACAGTGACAGGGCTTTCAATCTTGCCATTTAGGTCATGTTTTAGACTCCCTGAATGATCTTGGTCAGGAACCCCTGTAGTCTCTCCAGCTGTTACAGGTGTCTAGTGAGGTACATGCAAAAGCAAGGGTTGCACTTTATTAGTGGTCTGATGATGGTGGATTACAGCTGAGTTATAACATCCTTGGTCTTGGATGTGATGCCCTTACTTATGAGATGTGAAACGTAAAAAGCTTTCCTTACCACTGGGGACACACGGTGATCAAAGATAAGACTGCTATCAACATGTATTCCCAAGCCACACACCACTAGGTTTGAGCTTAGGGGGTGCTGCCTGCATTGTAATTTGCAGAGGTTACCTCTTTCCCAAAGGGGACAACGATGCACTTTTTTGCATTTAGTTTTAGACTGTGACTTATATAATTAGCAGGGCTGTGGGAGTGCAACCCCTCCCCCCCCATCAAAGTTTTTGGTTGTTTTTGACATTCTGTAAAGTTGAGCATGTGAGTTTGATCCCATGACATTTGACTTTACAGAATAGTGATATTCTAAATGGGATCTACAAATTATATAGAAATAAATGGAATTTGTGGGAATGATACTTGCAGAATAATGTTCAAGAGAAGGAGTGAGGTTTAAAGGAAGGCAGGAATTGAACAATTTATGTAATGTTGGAATGATTATAGTTATAAAGCAAGAAAACATATTTGATGTGTAGTGTTGGTAAACTGGAAAATGTTAGTATGGTTGCTTTTCTGTGAATTTATTTGTGCCTTTGTTTTAATTGATAATTTAATAAAAAAAATATTGTGAAACACTTTATAACTTGGAAGGTACAAAGGTTGATTCTTTGCAGAAAGCCAAATCTTGGTTACCATAACAACATCAAAATCCTCACTCTGAGTTCTTGCATTTACAGGGTTGAATTTATTGCTGAGACTTCTAGAATTATACATATAAGTTACCTCACAGGATAGACTTCTTTACATAGCATAAAGTCTTTGTCTTACACTCCAGTCTAAAAACTCTGTATTTGACAGTTTGAATGATAGGCTTTTAATTATCTTCAGACACGTTTACTGTGATGACATGCCGCAGGTAATAAGGGAGGCTAGAAAACTTGATGTATGTAAATTTTACATTTCCAGATGAAAAATATTTTGTATCTGTTATCATAACAGAGGACAGGACCCTTATCAGCTGGGTGTCCCTATTATCCTTCAATATTCATGTGAGCTGTTTAACTCAGGCTTAGCATACACCTTTATCAAGGGCATGTGTCAGCCATTTATGCTTGCTTTCTTATGGGTCACTGTCTTTCTTCATGCTATGAGGTCAGACAATTCTGAAATCATGTCCTTCATGTCAAGCCTCTGAGAAAATCCATTCCTCCTCCTTGGGACCGGAACTATGTCCTTTAAACACTAAACCTTCCACTTTTTGAACCAGTTTCTTCTGCATCTTAAAGGTCTGTATCTGGTAGACAGTCCTTTTAGTGGTAGCAACTTCAGCTGAAAGGATGTGAAAGCTACAATGTTTTTTGTACACTCCACTACTTTTAATTTTTCATATAAGGGTAGACCTGTAGGGCTAATCCCATGTTTATGTGTAAACTAGTCAATGAAATGTCTTTAAATCAGTCTACTTATCATATTTTTTTCATATACTTGATATCTACAGGCAGCTAAGGTTCTATATTTAGACAAAACAAAGTCCAACAGAAGATCTTACCAATTTTTGTTTCCTTTGATGGAAAAGAAAATGGGCTTCCCAGACTCTAAACAGACCACCCCCTGTTGGATTTTTCTTGTCATTTCCTTTTGATACTCTTTTCCATGGAAAATCTCTCCACAGTTATGTCAGAGCTCATTCTACTATTGCAGTTGCCTCATCAGGACTGTTTTTCTAAGGTTTTTGTTCATTTAGTTGTACTTTTAGTAAACGCTATAAGACTGATGTTTTTTTCTAGAGCCAGAGCTGATTTGTCAGATCTAGTCTTCAAGAGCTTCTGGACATCAGTTCTGTGACTCAAACCTCTTCCCATTCAGCATAAAAGCTTTGGGAAACTTCCCGCTTTTCATTAATATGGCAACAGTGATCAAATGAAGAAAATAATGCAGTTATGTGAAGAATTTACCATAACAATACGTGTATAAATAGATCACTGTTGCAGTATATTCACCCTTCTTGCTTCCTTCCCTTTAGTTTCTAACTTTATCACTTCCTTTAACTAAGGTGGTCCCTTACTTACGCATCTTTCTCTTTATTCCTCTGTGTCTGAGACCATTTTCCTAGAGTGCTATCCTCAGACAAATATTTTCCTGGAGCGAGAAAGCTTTGAAGTTTTTCACACTTGTGTATCCCATATGGAGGGGCACGTAGTTGTGTGTAGTTCATAGGCTGGACATATGGCAGGAGAGGAGGGTACATAAGTCTTTGTGTACTGGCCAGATAGATAATATCCTACGCAGAATACTTCAGATTGTCAGCAATACTGCAACAGTGATCTGTCCTCAGTATATAATATTACGTGTAAGGATGGCACAGAAAGTAACAGATTAGTAGTAAATAGCTTGAAGAGAATTGGGTTGAATATTGAACCTTGAGAAGCACCGACTCATAAATACCTAATCTTACCTTGGAAATGTGGTTACGTATCTTTTAATCCTTTGAGTAGGGGTCTTCTAATTCCATATTTTGTAGTCTAAGCAGCAGCACTGAGTAGTTTATTGTATCATAGGCTCTTTTAAGTTAGTAAAGTTAACAGCAGTTTGCATTCCTCTTTCAATATTTTGGGAAATATGATCTGTTACTGAGAAGGTGGCAGTTTTTGTACTATATCCTGCTTTGAAGCCATGCTGTTCATGCAAGAGAAGACCACTTGTTGTACAATGTGAGTACTCTACCAGCTGGTCATAAACCACTGTTCGGTATTTGAGCTTTGGGGAAAAGTTGAAATATGTCTGTAATCCATATCCCAATTTGGAGTGGGTACTTTAGAAAGGATAATAATGCATGCTTGTTTAAGAATAGATGTGCAGGTGATTAGAGCAAGATCAGTGATACAAGTTAGGTGTTTGGTAGTCACAAGCTCTGCCATTTTGCGAATGGAAGAATGTAAGTCCATTGACCATTTGATCATTTACAGAGTAAATTTACTTTTTTAAATAGATGTACATTTGAAATAAACTCAGTACCATAGTAGTTCCCTGCATCTGTGTAAGCCATGCAACCAGATTAAGTGATTCCATTGCTGGATTAACTACATACTGTGATGATGTGGTCCTTAAGTTGCTTTATGAAAAGTATGTGTTTTGAAGCATGATTAATATACTAATTTTTCTGCATGGACTCCTTTGAGTGATATATGTCTGGTAAATCTTTTTATCACTTTTCAGAATACACTTTTAGGTCCATTATGGAAATAATTGATTTAAATTTTTAACATTTTTGATGTAAAGTCTACATAATGTTTTAAGGTTTTGAAATTTGTTAAGAAATAATGGCTCATTATTTTGTGCCCACACTTATCACCTCCTATTACTTTTTCTGAGATGAGGTGTAAGGGTTCAAGGCAGTTGTTAGCCTTCAGGCATCTTATTTTTGTGGAAGTAATTTAATTTGAGTGCTAAGACAATATTTTAATAAAGAAGTTTAGGGTGTTATTGATGCTTTGTTGAGTAAAGATGGGACTTCTGTCAGAAGCTGCTTGATCTGTGAGCAAAATATGTTTTTTTTGGCTGAGATGGACTTTCTGACCGTATGTTTAGGATAGGCATTGAGCTTTTTCAGTGAAAAACAAGCATAGATGGGGTAGTAGTCACTAATGGGGTTTGAGTGTGTTTGTTATTGCAGTGCAGTGAAAACCAGGTAGAGATATGGTAGTCAACACTGATGGAGTTTGAGTATGTTGTTGCAATTTATTTATGTAAGATAATCCACCACAACATACCAAGTCCTAATCACTCTGCAGCAGACTGGACAATCATACTTAACAGTCAGTGCAACTGCAGAAACTGTGGGATATCAATTAAATACATATTTTTGTGGGGGCAAGCCCCCCTGCACCCTATAACATCATTACTTAGATGTACTATCCCCATGGTCACACAACTATGAAGAAATGTGAAAAACACTAACCAGGTAAAAAGTGGTTTGCACAAGTATGATCTCAAAGTATAGCCACACGAATACAAACAATTCCAGGCATTGTATATCCAAAAAGTTTGGATTACAAAACTATAATTCCACAAGCTAGATATCATCAAAAGTTAAGACTTCCTATGAGGGATATTATTAATGACTGAGCCGAACAGGAAAGAGTAACCTGTGATGCCGTTTTCTCCAGTTGAGTTGTGAATAATTTGTGTACACTGTGCATGGCGGTAGTTCTATACATTTTGTGTAACTGTGTATGACAATAGTTCTATGTAGAGTTGCTTTATTAGAGCCCAGAAAATTAAAACTGAAGTCACCTATTGAAATGGTGATAATTTGAAAAGAGATATCAGCGAAATGGATTGCAGGAGGAATTGAAAATATTAACAAAAGATGCAGGAATAAATTTTTTGTAACCTTCAACTGAAATTACCGGAATACATCAATTATGGGCATTTATGGGCAGGATAGAGAGGTGGGTGGCTTGATTTTAATAAGGAGAAGTGTTTTTAATAACAAAGTCCCCCTCCCTGTCTTCAACCCATGATACAGTTATTAAAGACCTCTATCTCTTGTGTGTATATTTAGCGTAACGGAATTATTTCATCCTTCATCCATATTTTTGTATCTAATGGTGTCTACTAACAATGTGCATGATGTGTCACTAATGTAAACAGGTATATTAACAAATGAATACATAAATAATATCCGAGAGTTTTAAGTGTCCACTTAGTCCTCATGCACTTTTTTTCAGCTGTAGCATATTCAGTTTCTTGGGGTGTGAGCTTACATCTAGAGAAGCAAACAGTGTATTCTTCACCTTTATTTTCCTGCGATAGGACAGGTTGCAGACCAGCTGCAAGTGTATCAGTATGCACAATGGAAGGTCTTAAAAAAATTTGTGAAATACTAAAAGTGAGGAACACTAAGCCTTGTTTAGCTTCATATATCTGCTTCTATGTCAGGATTCTACTTCAAATCTGGCTTTAGCCTTAGTAAATTCCATTTCAGCAGAGAGTAGGCAACCTCTGCAAAATTAAGTATATACTTACTACAGTAACCTGCAAGTTCTAGAAAGGCTATAACCTTCTTCTTGGAAAGTGACTAGAGGCATGTATTGCTGCCATTTTTTTTAATTATGGTGTTATAGTTTCCTTCTCTAACACAAATTCCAAATATCTGGCTTTGGACATTTCCGTCTTGGACTTCACAGGATTACCCCTCAAGATTGCATCCAAAAACTGCTTGTACCTTAGACAAGTGAATGTCCCAATCTTTACTAAAGATGGCTATATTATTCAAATATGCTGCAACATAAGGTCTATGGGGTCTCAATATTTTATCCATAAGTCACTTAAATTGTGGCTGGTGCACTAAATAAGCCAAATAGCATTACCTTGTACTGGAAAAGGCTGTCTGAGGTGGAAAATCCTGCCTTTTTCCTGGACTGTAAAAATTAAGGGAACTGCCGTTATTCCTTTGTAAGATAAGTGTGGTTAAGTAGTAGGTTGTTATAATCAGTGACCCTTTCAGATGTTAGTAGAAAGGTTTCTTCTTCACCATTTGTATTCATCTCATGTAGGAAGGACTTGACTTTAAAATCATACTCCTGTTTCTGCAGGCATCTCCAGTAGATTAGAAACTCCTGCAGGTGGTGTGTGGGTTTCCACCAGAAGGTAATCTCTTTTCTAGGGCTAATACACTGTTCTGGAGTGCGGAGATGTTTTGATGAAGTAGTTCCACACTTTCAGTTATATTTAAGGACAAAGATTGGTTTGTTTTCTGTATGCACTTTTGTAGTGTGTTGCCAGTGATAGTTGTCCTGAAAATCCTTAAATAGAACTTCAGTAGCTTTTTTCCTTCTTGCAGTACAGTGAAGCACTTGAAGTGAACAATCCTGTTGCTGCCACATGATTTCCCTTGTAGTGGCATAGAGCATAGAAGGATTCACCAGCTGTACCCAGACAAAAACGACCCTCTTACTAACACAAGATTTTATGTTGTATGGGCATAAGCTACCAATGATAAATACAGTTATAATATACCTGGAGTTACAGTATCAGGAAATTATGTTCACAGTCTCCGTTTTTCTTATACTGTGGTGTATAATACAGTTCTTGAATAATTTTATAAAAACAGATAACTCATTTTATTATTTTCTGTCTCCACACCTCATTATCAGTTGACAGCAGGTGCTTATTTGGGAGTGAAGGCAGGTAGCATGCACTCGGCAGTTTTTGGCCTGTATTCTCAATAACTTAGAATGAAATTTGGCCCACTGCATTCTCTGCTATATGTGATATGTTGAGTCCTCTAGGCTTGTGATTGTGGAGTAAAGCAAGCACAGTTTTGAAGTTTTTTTTTTTTTTAATCAAAATTTTCAGTTTTACGGAATAAATAAACTAAAACAAAATATAGTTTGTTTACTCCAAATACAAACAATCGTAAGAAAAAAAAAGAAAAAACAAACAGTTGCAAGAATGAAGTTTGTTTCACTGGCTTTGTTACATGAACTCATTTCAGCTGAACAGAGCAGAGTTTATTCATAACAGGAAAGCATATGGTTCTATAAGCAAAGTTCAGCATAAAACACAGCCTTCATTCAGAAGGCATTGGTATGCAGACCTTTCCCTAGTGTACAGCAGGTTTAAGCATAAACTGCAACAATAATGACAGGTTACCACTCACCAGCAAAAGTAGACCTTTATCCATTTAGGTCCACATTGAAACATAGCAGAGTTGCCAGTACTTATAGAAATAGACTTCAGGCAGTTTCACTTTCAGACGTTTCCCCAGAAACTAGCACTTTTCTATTCTAATGAAACTCCATTGGACAAAATTCTCTTTTTCCACAGAAGGAAATAAATGCTTCTGCAAAGTTGCTCTCCGTTCCTGTCAAGTGGGGAATTTTTAAATCTCCCTTGTACTACAACTTCAGACTTAGTCTCCTCTAACTATAGCTTCACCCAACCTGGCTTCTGGAGAGAATCAACCTTTCTGATTCACTTAGTGATATTAGGCCATAACAGGTAAGACAAGACTTGCTAAATAATGTTCCATCTACAGTCCAGCCATGGGCTGTGTTACAGTATACATTTCAAACGAGATTGCTTAGTAGTACTTCATTTCAGAAGACATTTTTACGCCTTCATCTTATTAAGGGAATCCCTGAGGTTTTTATTTTTTATTCAGTTATATCTGAATTCTGAGTCCTGTTATCACTTATATTATTTGTCAATTCATATTTCCTCCTTATATATTGATACAGCATAAAACATCATTCATTTTCTTATTGGCTACTAGTTATCCCAGTGGCTGAAGTAAATTTCAAGCTCCCCAAACACTGTAATGCCACCTTTTTGTAATATAATTAGTACAGTGATCACACTGATTATTTCAAAAGCTAATACTCTTCAGAATTCTCTTTGTCAATAGAAAGCACATTAGCATACATTATGGATAAGGTCAGTAGTTTTCATTTGGAATATCTCATTTAGGTGGAATACTTAACAGTGTAGTGTGTATTCTGTGAGTAGTGTTATAACAGAATTCTAACAACATTTTTACGTAAGCTGAGTTACGTGAAATAAATTAACTCAGCTTACATAAAGTAAGAAGTATTATAGTCTGTATAAGAATCAGTAGTGGGAAACAATATATAGAGGCAATCTCAAAGGATCAATGAAGTTATAACTCTGAACTGTTACTTGCTCTTATCTGTTTGTACAATTTGCAATAATGATTCCAGTGATTATGTCAGTAAACTGAATCATGTGATAATGCTAAACAGTAGTAATTATGATGCAACTCTATTTTGGGATCCCCACAACCAACCACAAAAGGGAACCTGTCTTAAATGCTAGCAGATGTATGGATACAAGATCAGTGAACAGCACAGTAGATGTGAATTGTACTTTAAGTAACAGTTGGAGTGTGGATGATAGTGTTAATGGTATCACTAAAGAATGGATGTATCCTAGTAGAAAAACAGCAAGGAGCCCTTCGATTGACAAAACTTTGTTGAATGAATGCAAAGAGCTCTTAGTTGAAAAATGACACTGTCATTAACAGCCCAGAAATGTGAATGCAAATTAGAATAAAGAGAAAAGAAAAACTTCTAGTCAGTGATTCCATAATCAATACTTGTATAGAGGTATGGCCATTACACGCTGTCAGAAGCCTATTTCTGAAATATTATTAATACAGTAAAAAATACATTTGGGAGTCTACTTTTGTAGAAAGAATTCTCTGATCTGATGTTGTCAATTTTCATTTTATCTTTTACGTATGAGTTCAGTTCTGATATCAGAACTGACTCGGACATTATTACTACAGCTCGTGCTGACCAAAACCTCTCGAGCTTCACCTCTCCCCATAACCCCCTCTGTCCCAAATACCTCAGCTCTCATTTGCTGCTTTTCCGGACAGACGCGTTCACCAGAGCTCTCAAGCTTAGTTACTATTTTATAGTGATAAAATCTTCTAAATGCTCCTTACCTCTAGTCTTTTTTCAGTTTTTTTCCCTGTTCGCTGTTCCTTTGCCCTTATATTATCATTCTCTGTTACACGTTAGCATATCTCTTTGCTATCGTCATTGATAACACTTTTTCATACACGTTTCTGTATTTCTTTAACTATCATTGCTGATAGTTAATTTCCCTCTCCTGTTCTATTAAAAAAAACAAAAAAAACTTTAGCTTTTTTTCTCCTTTGTATATTTCTGCTTTTGCATGAGTGCTGTGTGTGAGTGTGCCTTCCAACCCAATTTTTTATATCATGGCTGAAAAAGGTAAGACCCTTTCTGGCTTTACAAAATGCAGACGTGCGGCCACAAAATACCCTTATCTGACTTACATCCACTATGTGTATATTGTTTGGGTCCTGTTCATTTACATGCAGACTACAGTATATGTCATGGTTTTAGCCATAGAGCACTCATTGAGAAAAAAAAAATGATTTTGAAAGATTTGATCCCTTCTGCCTTTGGTGAAGCCATATCTGCTACAGATAAAAGCAAAACAGATATTTCATCCCCTTCTTCCTTATCTTCCTTGGAGAATGGTAAAAAGAACAGTTTGTCAGAGCCAACTTCCCCATTGGCGCTGAACCGAAGAAACATAAATTCTCGGTTCCAAACAATTCTTTGGATCTGAAGGACTATGGCTTGTAGACTTTGGTACTAGGCAAATCCCCAGCACATACCACCACTTCTGTGACAAACCCCTGGACTCCAAAGACTTTGGCACAGGAGACTTTACCTTCCACTTCTTTATCAGCGACGACTATGTTGGTGCAGACTCTAGATATTACACAGAAGGAAGTTTTACCCAGGACAAGTTACTCTGCATCAAGAGACCCCTTTGTGGGTGAGATACCAGACGTCTTTCTTCAAAGAGCAAAATCCCCCTGTCTGTCGTCGGTTCATTCAACCAAAAGCCTTACAGAGCTAGATG
This sequence comes from Protopterus annectens, assembly GCF_019279795.1. Lineage (NCBI taxonomy): Eukaryota > Metazoa > Chordata > Ceratodontiformes > Protopteridae > Protopterus > Protopterus annectens. Next base: position 1,062,806,652 of record NC_056739.1, read on the forward strand.
TGGAGAGATTGGTGAATAAAATTTTATGGGCAAGAAGTCTTTCAGGAATCCTTTCGGCTCTGACTCCCTTGAGTTTAGGAGGTGAGCATTCATTCACCCCTTTAACCACTCCTCCTCTGACTTCCACTGAGGTTTCAGAGTTTACAGTTCTGAGTTGTCCTGCACTGACTGCACCAGTTCCGAAGATTTCTGTTTCTGTTACCGAACCAGTCAGTACCCTAAGTTTTTTGGTTGTATCTGAACCAGAGTCCTCCCTGGGCCATATCTACCCTGTTGGCTCCAAGGGGCAGAGGTAGACTCAGATTTTTTGGGAGCCATCCATGCACCTTGGAGCATCAGCATGGTTTAGTTTGGCTCTGGCTTCTGTTTCAGGGGCAGTTTCCTCGGAGTGGGGGTGTGACCTCCGTTCTAAGGCAGTCTGTCTTGGTTCTGGGCTCCCTTCCCCTCTTTGGGGAGGGGGTCCAGCTTTTGAAGGAATGGAGAGGACCTTATCTATTACAATGACTCAGTTGGCTCTTTCCCCCTTGGAACAGACACAGTCATCACACCCAGTTATTTGACTGGTCTCGCCATTGGGATAACGAGTGCCGAAACCTCAGGAATGACAGATATACATTTTTGTCATATTCTGATACTTCTCCAAACTATCCCCCTGAAGAGGTTCCTCAGAAGAAGAAGTGGAAGAGGAAGTACTTAGATTCCCCACAGGAATCGGTCATGGAAGACACTAATTTTGATGAAGGGGAAGTGCCCCCAAGGTAACCCCCTTGGAGACATCCTAGAAATCTTCATAGGTTCATACTAAGGTAACTGCCCTTGCGAGCCATTTTAAGCCTAGCCAATTATCCCTTGTGAGACTCAAACCTTGCACCTTGTGTTTGTAAGGCAAGCACCTTAACCATTAGGCAACCCTCCCAACCCAATCTTGAAACAGAGGGCTGTCTGGAAGTTCCAGAACCCTTCCTTGGAGAAATCAGTTTACCCGAAGGCTTTTGGCACTCTCCCAGCTGCCTCATTCAAGTTGATTTCTGATAGGGCATGGAAGGCTCCAGATACCATTGAACCCATCCCCAAGAGACTGGACAAAATTTTATTTGCTCTCAAATATAAGGAATTTTGGGCTAAAGATTTAGCAGTCGATGCCATAGTCATAGCGGCCACCATGAAAAAGGAACTCACTGAAGAGAGTTCATCTCTCCATCTACCCAACAGAGAGTCTCAGGAGATGAATAGATTTGGGAAGCAAGTTTATGTTTCATCGACCTTTGCCTTAAGGTCTTTGAATTTCATGGCACATTTCACCAGACTTCAAAGGGATCTAACAAAGGAGTTGTCAGATACCCTGGTGGGATCTGTTACTGAAGGAGTCCAGGAGAAGGTTGCTTCCTAGTTGGCCACCCTGGAGACTGTGTCAAACTCCTCCATGAGGCTCATTACGCATGCAGTAGAAGGGACCTCCAGAACGGTGGGTTCAGGCATAACCATAAGGAGATATGCCTGGATGCGCCTATGTGACTTTGTGGAACCATTTAAGTCTTCATTTGTCAATGTATCTTTTGACGGATCATCTTTGCATTGCCCAAAATTATGAGAAACTTTATCTAGGTGTGAGAAGAATGGAAATATCCTTTCTGCTGTGGGCATACGTTTTTCCACACACCGAAGATCCTTTTCTAGAAATCAGAGGAACGGTGAAAAGATGTGGTTCAAAAAATCCCAAGGGCCTTTCCAGGGCACACGTGGAGGCAGTTCCCCAAGGGGCAGATGGGGGAACCTCAATGGAAGACATCACCCATGAGACAGAGGTGGAGCACATAATCAGGGCTTCAGCGACTCCTTCCCAAGTAAGCCATTTCAGTGTTCCTGAATGGAGGCCCAATTGTCTTCCTTTGGAGGGAGTCGGGGGACACATATTCTTGCACCAAAATGCCTAGCTGAATGTAACAACAGATTCTTGGGTGCAACAGATCAAATCCAGAGGTTATACCATACCCTTTTCCCTTCTTCCCCCATATGCAAAAAATCCCTGATGTTCAACCCACTCAGAAGGAACCAGCAGTTCTAGAAATTCAAAAACTGCTAGACATTAGGGTCATCCAGGAAGTCCCACTAGACCAGAGAGAGTCCAAAATTTACTCAAGATTCATTTTAGTGCCAAAAAAGACTTGACTGGAGACCAATTTTGGATCTCAGTGTGTTGAACAAATCGGTTCGACAAACAAAATTTCAGATCATCACAGTACAATCTATTCTTCCATTTTTAGGAATAGACAACTGGATGTGCTTGATAGATCTTCAAGATGTGTATTACTACATAAAAATGGACAAGCACTCCAGAAGGTTCCTCTGCAGCTGGCTGGGAGCCAGTCATTACCAATCCTGGGTGCTACCCTTTGGTCTCACCACAGTCCTCGGTGGTATTCACCAGATGTATGGTAGTGGTGGCAGCTCACTTGAGACTGCAAGGATTCCGAGTGTTTCCGTACTTGGACGGTTAGCTCATTACTGCTCCGACCAGGCATCGACTCATACAAGCAAGGGACTTTGTTCTCTAAACCTGTGCATACGTAGGGATGACTGTTAATCAAGAAGAATCTCAACCGTCTCCAACTCAGAGCTTGGAGTTTATAGAGACAGTGCTGAATATGATTACAACCATAGTGTCCTTCCTTCCTTCCAGTGAGACTTCAGAAATTCATAGCCTGGATTCAAAAACTAATACACAGCAAGAAAGTTCCCACTCCCCTAGTTTTGCAGGCCCTAGGTTCTGTGGCAGCAACAATTTCTTTAGTTCCCCTAGCCAGATATCACATGGGAATTCTACAATGGTTACTAGCTTTTCAATGGTCAATACTATATCAACCCATGTCGCATCAGACTCTGATCACCAGTCATTTCAGAAAAGATCTAGCTTGGTCGGTCCACTCCAGCAAAATTCTTCTGGGTCACCTCTTCAACTTTTCAGAGCCCAGTGCCATAGTGACCATGGACGCCACTCAGATGGGGTGGGGGTGTGGGCATTTTCTGGGCAAGACTGTCCAATGTACTTGGTTCCCTACAGAGGTCAACTTCCATGTCAGTGTTCTAAAACTAAAAGTGGTGCAGTTAGTGTTGCAAGGCTTTCAGTCTACTCTTTCTGTAGGAGCAGTTGCTATTCAAACATACATGTCAGTGGTTTGGTACATCAACAAACAGGGAAGTCTTAACCCCTTTGCCGAGATGCACTCAGAGTGTGGCAGTGGCAGATTTCTTCCAATTGTTTTCTGACAGCAACGCACATTCCAGGGAGTTCCAGTGTGATAGCAGACAGACTGAGCAGATGTATTCTTCAGCCTCAAGAGTGGTCTCTCATTCCAAAAGTGATGGAAAAGATATTCCGTCAGTGGGGCCAGCCTTGCTGTGACTTGTTCGCCTCTCCCCTAAACAATGGGTCTATATCATATGAGCGAATCGCACAAATTGGGAATGCTCATAATATCGAACGTACCGGACCTCAAACTTCCTATTGTGGGGGGCTGTGCCCCCCCATGTCCCTGCTAAATATATATTCCAACTCCGGAAAGGGCAAATATCCCATTCTTCACTGTACCGCAATCTTGGAAAAAGCACTTCGACGTCCAGTACATTTGATATTATGAGCATTCGCAATTTGTGCGATTCACTCATATGATATAGACCCTACACAACAAGTGCAGCAACTACTTTGCCCTGATTCCCCGACTGGGGAAGTCAACACTAGACACTCTTCTCTACACTTGGCCCTCCGGACTCCTATATGCCTTTCTCCTGATACCTATAATCCCAAACTTCTTACAGAAAGCAGTCAGGTTGAAGAGCAGACTGATCCTAATTGCTCTATTTTGACCTCAACAGATATGGTTCCCCTTTCTTTGGCCTTATCTAATTCTGACTCTGGACCCAGCTTCAGACCTTCTGTCCCACCCAGATGGGCTAGTTCACGCAGACATTCTGAACCTCAAGCTGACAGCATGACTCTTTTTTCTTCCAGTTCGACTAGTGGCCAGGCATTTCAGTCTTTCATCACCAGTACACAAGATTCTCCTAGTTTCTCATAAAACTTCCACATGGACATTATACAATAGTAAATGGAAAAAAAAATACTATTTGGGCTTGTGAAAGGGATGGTGATCCCTTTTCTGCTTCTATTGATAATATTCTAGAATTCTTAACCTTTCTTTTCAATGCAGGAGCTTCTCCATCTACTATTAGAATACAGCTAGCAGCAATTTCAAATTTCCATGATGGTTTGGAAGAATGTTCATTGGCTTCTCATAGACTCTGTTAAGTCATTTCTAAAGGGGACGTTTTTGCTGCAACCTCATTTCAGAGATCCTACTCCACCCTGGAACCTAAACTTGGTTCTGCAAACTATTGTACATTCTCTGTTTGAGCCTTTGACAAACTGTGATCTCAAATATTGTCATGGAAGACATTGTTTTTGGTAACAACAACATCTGCTAGAAGAATATCTGAAATGTAGTATTTGTCATGCAAACCACCTTACGGGATCTTTCATAAGGATAGAGTCTCCTTACGAACAAATCCCACCTTCTTACCGAAATTGGTATCAGAGTCTAATATTAATCAGACGATTAATTTGCCAGTATTCTTTCCAAGGTTTTCAAATGGAGGCGAATACTGTCTGCATTTGATAGATATTCACAGGCAATTACATTTTTAGCTTCATAGGACAAAAGATATGAGAATATCTGACAAACTATTTGTCTCTTTTTCAAGTACTAAATTTGGTAAACCAGTCAGTAAAGTGGCTTTAGCCAGGTGGCTCAAGGATTGTATTTCCTTTATCTATGACAGAAGGAATGTTACCTTACCCAGGTCTGTTAAAGCACATTCTACAGGATCTGTCACTACTTCAGCAGTTCTTCAGTCTAGAGCTTCAGTAGATGATATATATGCAGCAGCTACTTGGGGTTCTGCCCGTACCTTTATTACTTCTTACAAATTGGATTTGGTCTCTAGGGGAAGAGCATCTTTGGTTCAGTGGTGCTCAGGAATATCCTTCCGTGAATACGCACAAAGTCTAAGGTAGTTGGGGACTCTGTCCCATACATCGAGGATAAAATGAAAATTGACAATATCAGATAAAGAAGTTATGTAATTACCATAATATTCTATCTGTGTTGTCCATTTTCATTTATCCCTGACTCCCCTCCCTCCAACCCTTTGGCCTTTGAATGTCTTGTACTAACTGTGAAGCCCATGCACTGGCCCAGTAATCAAGGAGCCTCAGTCCTCACCCCTAGCACCAGTGAGGGGCATGCACATTGGGGAGATAACAAGTACACAGACAGTAAAATACAATTTCCCTTAAGAGCAGACAGATATCACAGTCATTCTGGGACTGGTTTCTCCCTTTCCCTCCAGATCCCCAGTAAGACTCCCCACTGGAGAAAACTTGCAGAGAAAACCAGTTTAATAAAAAGCAGAGCTTTCGGGCGTAACCCTTCTTCAATACTAATACATTCAAACACTAAACTCTCGAAGGTTAAATACAGGTCTAAAATCACATGACCAGCAGCCAAATGAAATCATGTGACAGAAAACAAATTAAAAATTAAAGACATATACATATAAATATATTAAAAGATGTGTAGATACACAGTATAAAATATTTACTTTACAATATTACGTAGCTTAACTAACACAGGTTTTAAACTGACAGTGCTATTTAAACCAGGATGAGTGTCAGCAGCTAATCTCAATATCCATTCAAATTCTTTGAGCTCAAGGCGGTTGTTGACATCACCACCTCTTTCATTTGGACATAGAGCATCAATCACTCTAAACTTAAATGTATGTGTTTCACCACAAGTTTTAATATGTTTACATAGTGCATTATTGTCACAATTTCTCCTAATTTCAGAATTATGGTCTATAACACGTTCCTTAAGCTTACGTATTGTTTTTCCCACGTAAAATGAACTGCATGAGATGCAGGTAGCCAAATAAACCACAAAAGTCGAGGGGCTTGTTATCTACACAAATTACATCTACAAACAAAAGGAAGAATCAAAGCCCTTTAGGACTGAACAAAGATAGTCGCAAATGAACAGTGTATTAAACCTCTCCACTTTTGAATTACAATCAGCGCACTTTTCGCTTTTCAGTAAAGGTTTTAAATTTATACCATATGGTTGTGACAATATTGTCTCTGCTTTAACAGAACTAAAAATCTTTCTTCGAAATGTCAACTTAAGACTGCTATTTGGTAATACTCCTGCGCCTGAAAAATGTTGTAAACGTAGTAGCACTTTTATGCCAGTTAGTGTTCCTGTACTAAAGGCTTTTCATGACATTTGCGAGTTTCAGATTAGAGAACTCTATTTAAAACCTGTTAAAAACAAGGCATATAATTTAAGCTTCTCTGAGTATAAAGCCTTAAAAAGTTTACAACAGTGTAATGACATTATTATAAAACAAGCTGATAAAGGTGGCAAGGCTGTCTTAATGAATCGTGATAATTATTTTTCAGCTGTTTCTCTGCTTTTAAATGATGATACTGCCTTTAAAGTTATCACTAGAACTGATGTCAAAAATTGTATAAGTTATGTGAACATGGTTGTGTATGAGCTGCAGCTTAATAATGACATAGATATTGATCTTTTTAACTATTTTACAGTACCTTGTCCTCTGATTCCACATTTATATGGGATCCCTAAGATTCATAAATCCCTGGAAAATCCACCCATGAGACCGATTGTCTTTGGAGGTGGTTGGGTTACTGAACCCATATCAGTTTATTTGCATAGGCAATTAGAAGTTTATTTACCTAAATGTAGTTCTATTCTAAAGGATACTTGTGATTTATTGTCAAAGCTACGGGTATGGTATAATAATGTAAAACTGATTTAAATACCAAGAAATATTATTTAGTGACGCTTGATATCATGTCCCTTTTCACAGTTATCCCCAATGATGTGGGAATAGAACTACTTAGAGAATTTTTGTCTTCTCAACCTAGTCCTAACCATAGGCTCATTAGCAATATCTGTTGCCTTATGGATGTAGTTCTGAGGAACAATGTGTTTATGTTTAATAATACCTTATTTCTTCAGTTAACAGGCGTAGCTATGGGCACATCCGTAGCAAATACTTACGCTAATTTAGTGCTTTACCAATGGGAATGCAATTATTTGTTTAATGCACAAAATCTATTTCTTAGTAACATTAGTTTCTATCAGCGATTTGTAGACGATTGTCTACTAATATGGAATGGTACTTTGGATGATTTGAATATTTTCATTGATTATTTAAATTCTAGTACTAATTTTTTGCAATTTAAAATGGATGTGTCTGACAGCAGCATATGTTTTTTAGATGTCAAACTGCAATTGAATGATGGCATATTAAACACTAGTATTTATAGAAAGGATGTTAGTAATGGAAGATATACGCATCACAGTAGTATGCACACGCCACATGTCTTTAAAGGTATAGCAAAATAAAATCTCAATTTATTAGAGCAAGTAGACTAACTACTGATAATACTACATTTGTTTCACAACTTGATAATATGGTAGAGGACTTTTTTTCTAGTGGATATGATATGAATTTATTATCCAAGCTTAAATCTGATGTAATGGAAGCTAGGCAGACATCACTTATACCAACTTTTTTGGAAGATAGGTCAAGCCTCACAGATAGTCAGTATAATAACACCATTACTCAACATGAAATAAGGTACGTCACAACTTTTAATGGTAGGTCAAGTTCAATTAGACAAATTATTAACAGGAACTGGCCCATTCTGATGGCATTGGATGAACTAAAAACTATATTGGGCACCAAGCCACATTTTACATATAAAAATATGAGGACGATTAAAAGTTTACTCTGTTATAAAGATTTTTATAGACCCTGTTATACACAATTGGCTACTAAAACTGGTACTTTTCCATGTTTTAACTGTGTTGCCTGTGCTTACATCTTAGGGAATGGTAGTGATATTTTCACTCATCCTGCCAATGGACAAGTATTTAATTTTAAAATTACATCTACTTGTAACACCACTTTTGTGGTTTATTTGGCTACCTGCATCTCATGCAGTTCATTTTACGTGGGAAAAACAATACGTAAGCTTAAGGAACGTGTTATAGACCATAATTCTGAAATTAGGAGAAATTGTGACAATAATGCACTATGTAAACATATTAAAACTTGTGGTGAAACACATACATTTAAGTTTAGAGTGATTGATGCTCTATGTCCAAATGAAAGAGGTGGTGATGTCAACAACCGCCTTGAGCTCAAAGAATTTGAATGGATATTGAGATTAGCTGCTGACACTCATCCTGGTTTAAATAGCACTGTCAGTTTAAAACCTGTGTTAGTTAAGCTACGTAATATTGTAAAGTAAATATTTTATACTGTGTATCTACACATCTTTTAATATATTTATATGTATATGTCTTTAATTTTTAATTTGTTTTCTGTCACATGATTTCATTTGGCTGCTGGTCATGTGATTTTAGACCTGTATTTAAGCTTCTAGAGTTTAGTGTTTGAATGTATTAGTATTGAAGAAGGGTTACGCCCGAAAGCTCTGCTTTTTATTAAACTGGTTTTCTCTGCAAGTTTTCTCTTTTGAGTTCGTGTTTTGCAGCTGGTTTTACTTGTGCTGTTACTAAGACTCCCCACTGGCACAGCTGTAGAGTCCAGATCTCAGCCTAGTGGTCAAGCTAAAACCTCTAGCACCCTCTCTGTCCAGCCAGTGCTTCGTGTCCCTGCCCAAGTAACTGACACACACACACTCACACACACACACACACACACACACACACACACACACACACACACACGCATACTTTAAGATTTGATTTAGATACAACCAGACAGACACTCCTGGGGAAAGCTGGCACAGGTTCTCCAGCTATGCCCCCTTTCTGCCCAGACTGTAAGGTAGTACTGACTGCTATCAGCCACTGTTATGAGCTACTATAAGGCCCTTCCAAAAGGGTGACCAATTTCACTGTGTCATATTACTGTTATCCAAATGGTAAGTGTGCCGAACAGCAAGACTATTGGAGTGGCTTGGACAGTATCACCAAATACATGCAAGTTTTCTAGAGCGTAAGTTACCACTACACAAAACAGCCACAGTTAAAAGGTTTAAAAATATTTAATAATAAATAATAAAAACAGAAGACAATCTTATCAATTCAACACAGTGCTAATCAAGAGTTTGGAAATCACAGGAACTTTAAAACAATATTGTAGAATAATCTGACATAGATATAGAAAACAGCTAGACTAATCTGGCTAAATTTCTATCCAACTCTAAGAGAAATTATGTCCTAAATAACTTTACTTACAAGGCAAAGTGCTGGTGAGTTGTTGTCAGCTTCAGACAAAATCCAAAATGCTTAGTCTTTCTCTCTGAGAAAGTCTTAAATTGATAACACCCAGTACTGCTGAGACATTTCACATTACATCATTTTTATCACTTCTCTTTTAGTTCCCAGGCTAACAGAAACTCAAAATTTACATTTCTTTGTAAGCAGCACCTGGCCAGGAAGCCAGAGCAATAAAAGATACTTTTACATGTAAAATCTAGGAATTATCTTTGTCTTAATAACGAGAAAGAATTTGCTAGCCCAGACATCCTGTCTCCGAGCTTGAGATCAAACACAGTTTTAATTCTTTACTTAACAGCTTTCTTCCAGCAGGGTGCACTGTGGTTGCATTTTTGAAGTTCAGCATATAACACAGTTTTCTTACATTTAGTTTTCCTACATTTATAAAAACAAGCCTGTGGATTATATTAATATTTACAATGATATAGAATTATCTACAAAATTCTATTTAGTTAGGCTGGGAGCCTTTACATATCCCCCCCCCCCCCGGACAACTCAAGCTAGTTTTTCAAGTGACCCTTGAGAAACATTGCTTGGGAAGGTTAGACCTATCTGAGTATACCTTACCCCATTCCCAGTCTTGAGAGCCCATCTGCATTGGCATTGCTAATCCCACTGCGGTACTGCACTGACATATCATATGCTTGCAACCCTAGGCTCCTTCTGAGCAACTTTGCATTTTGCTGGCTGGGTCGGTGTAACTTTGTTAGGGGATTGTGATTTGTAACTACAGTGAATTTTCTTCCATACAGATAAGGCTGAAGTTTCTGCAGTTCCCACACTATGGCTAGACATTCCTTTTCTGCAGCTGCATAGCATTCCTCCCTGGGTTGGAGCCTGCAACTGAGATAAACCACTGGGTGCTCTTCTCCCTCTGAAGAAATCTGGCTAAGTACAGCCCCCACCCCATGGTTCAAAGCATCCACCTGCACAAACATTTTTTTGCTGTAATCTGGACTGGCTAACACAGGGGGTTCTCCCATAACTTCTTTAAGCTTCTGGAATGCCTGCTCAAATGCTGGGATCCACACTACCTTATCTGGCCTGTTTTTCCTTGTTAGATCTGTGAGGGGAGCAGATATGGTAGTATAACTGGGGACGAACCTTCTGTAGTATCCTGCTGTCCCTAAGAATGCCCTCACCTGCTTTTTGGTAACAGGTGCAGGCCATGCCTGAGTAGCTTCCAGTTTGGCAGGTTCTGGCCTGATCGTACCATTCCTCACCCTGTGTCCCAGGTAGGAGTCCTCTGCCATACCCACCTGTCTTTTGCTGGACTTAATGGTCAACCCTGCCGTCTGTAGTCTGCCCAGCACCTCCCTGACATGCTGAAGGTGCTCTTGCCATTTTTCATCCCAAAGGGCATATTTGTGAACTCATACAAGCCAAAAGGAGTGACAGAGGCTGACCTCTCTCTGGCCCTGGGAGTCAAGGGCACCTGCCAATAACCGTTGGTAAGATCAGTGGTGGTAAGATACTTAGCCCCATCCAGCTGCTCTAGGGCTTCATCTGACCTAGGCATGGGGTAAGCATCTGACTCTGTGTGACTATTTAATTTCCTGTAGTCCACAGAGAACCTGGTGCTGCCATCCTTCTTTGGCACCAACACCACTGGGAAGGCCCAGGGACTGTTGGACTCTTGAATTACCCCTCGTTCCAACTTTTCCTGTATCTCCTCCCTTAGAGTCTGTTTGACTTTCTTAGGCGCCCTGTAAGGGGTCTGCCTAATAGGCCTTTGGGGTTCTGTATACATCTGATGCTGCACCAGATGAGTGCACCCTGGTTTCCCAGTGAACATGTCCCCAAACTCCTGTAACACTGCTCAGATTTCCCGAACTTGGGTAGGAGATTGCTGCTGGGACATTGCTACCCCTTCCACTGAGGTATCACTCACCAGATCTCGCTCAGACTCCTCCTGCAATCCACTGCAAATACTCAGCACAAGGGCCTCCCTATCATGGTAAGGTTTCATCATGTTAACATGGTACAATTTGTGCCCCTGCCTCCTGCCTAGCAGTTCTACCATGTAGTTAACATCACTTACCTTCCTTACCACCTTGTATGGTTCCTCCCAGGCTGCTTGCAGCTTGTTGTGTCTGACAGGAGTGAGAACCATTACTTGATGCCTTACAGCATACTCTCTAGCTCGAGCATTCCTGTTATACCAGACCTTTTTCTGCTGTTGGGCTTCTGCCAGGTTCTCCTGGGCCAACCCCATGAGTTCCCTGATCCTTGTTCTGCGGTTCAGGACATATGCCACAACAGACTCCTTGTGAGATTCACACTCACCTTCCCATTCATCTCGAATTAAATCTAGAGGTCCCCTCACCCAATGTCCATGCAACAACTCAAAGGGTGAAAAAAGCATGGATTCTGGGGTGCCTCTCTGTAAGCAAACAACAAATGGGGAAATATTCATCCCAACCCCTCTTAAACTGGTATGCAAGTGCCTGTAGCATGGACTTGAGTGTAGAGTTTAACTTCTCAACAAGACCATTAGTCTGGGGATGGTAGGCGGTGGTTTTCAGGTGCTTCACCCCGCAGTACTTCCACAGACAAGCCAGTAGGTCTGACATGAAATTGGCACCTCTGTCAGTCACTATTTGTTTTGGGAACCTACCCTGATGAAAATCTCTAACAAAGAATTTGACACCTTTTCTGCCTCAATGGAGGACAAAGCTACTACCTTAGGGTTTCTTGTAGCATGATCTACTACCACTAGGATATACTTTTTCCCTGTGAAACTTGGGGTACTCAGAGGCACCCCACATTATCCATAGCTACCCTGTGAAATGGCTCCTCAATCATAGGCAAAAGCATCAACGTAGCTCTTTCCTTGTCTCCTGCCTTGCCTACCTTTTGGCACTGATAACAGGTCCTGCAGTACCCTGTTACATCTCTGGAAATTCCAGGCCAATAAAGGTTCTGCAAAATACATCTCTTTGTACGTTTTATGTCCATATGACCTGCAAAGGGAGTATCATGGGCTATGGCTAGAAGCGCTAGACAGTAGGCTCTAGGCACTACCAACTGATGTATTATCTCACCTTGTAGTAGGGGTCCACTCTCTATAAAGTAATCCTTTGTCCCAGTATACAGAATCCCCCTTCCCTTGAGAATTAGGCACCTGACTAGCTACCTCTCTCAGGCCTTGTAATATAGGATCTGAGAGATGAGCCTGTCTCCACTCTCTCTTTGTAACCCTTCCCAGCTCCCCTTCCTCAGGAAGTCTGGCATCATCTGACAGTGGTGCCTCACTGTCAGCCTGGGTACTACTACTCAACTCTGCCCTTGCAGTCACTCTGTCCTAGGGACCGTTAGTACCCACAGACAGCTGTGGCTCACCTCCAGTCTCACTGCTATCTCACTGCTACAGAGTAGCTCCCTCCCTGAAGTAACCACCTCACCAGTCCTGGCTGCAAGTATGTGGTCTGACTGGGTCACTCCCAGTCTACCAGACCCACATGCTTGTCTCTAAGCCTGACTGCATGTAACTGCATGAGCACATGGTACTGCATTATCAAAATCATTCCCTATCAGGATATCTGCAGGGATATCCTGAAACACACCTACTTGGTGGCTTCCATTTCCACCCGGCCAGTCAAGGTGAACCCTAGCTAAAGGTATTTGGAATGGGGTCCCTCCTAAAGCTCTGACTGGAGTAGACTGCCCAGGCAAGTAGTGCTCCTCTGTAACCATTGCAGGCTTCACAATGGTTATGTCAAAGGCTGTGTCTCTCTTAGCAATGGCCTCTTTGCCATTCACTACAATAGGATATAACCTTTGGTGGTAATTTGGTACCCTTGTTGTCTCAAGACAGCCTACTATTGGAATTTTGCCCTTCCCACTTACTGGTCCCTCATCTTTTTATTCCCCACCTTGCCTCCGTGGACATCTATATGCCACATGGCCCCACTGGTTGCATTCAAAACATTTAACCCTATGTCCTGGACGTGTATCTGGACTAGTAGCTTCCCCTGCTACTGGCAGATTCTGTTGGGACTGTCTGAACTGCCCACCATGGGTGCCTTTAGACCCATGAACAGCACTGGGTGTTCCTTTCCTGTACAGTGATTTCCTGCTTGCTAGGTGTAGGTCTCCCTTCTTTCACAACTCATCTGAAGTAGCACATTGTCTATCAACTTACTAGATCGTCATGTCCTCAGGCAAAGTGCTAAGGGCTTGTTTCCTCACCAAAAGGTCTGCCAGCCCTTCAAAAGTGGTCACCTGACATCCACTCACCCACCTATGAAAATAAGTACTTAGTTCTGCAACATATTCACACACACTTTCATCTGCCTTGCATCTATGCTCACAAAACGTTTTCCTATAAGCTTCAGGTGTTAGCTTAAAAAATTCTAGCAAATAATTCTTAACAGCAGTATAATCAAAAAATTCATGATCAGATAATTTAGACAGCACAGTTACAGCTTTACCATGGAGTAAGGGGGGGGGGTCAGGAACTGTACCCAGAGCCTTTGGCCAGCATCATACTGTTTGCATACCCTCTCAAACATATGAATGAAACTGTCAAAATTATCCCCCTGTGTAAACTACGGAAGAAATGTACTGACCTTTTGTGCTTCTGGGGTCCGGTTACTCCCTTTCCCATTACCCCCATGACTCTAGCAAAGAGTCAGCATCTCCTTTTCATGCTGCTTCTGCCTCTCCTTCTCCTCAGCTTCCAGACGTAGCAGTTTCTCATTCTCCTCAACTGTAGACATCTCAGTCTCTCGGCTGCTTCTGTTTCCAAATGCCTGGCCTCCAACTCAAGTCTCTTTAGCTCCAGATGGATTTTTAAGTCTCTGCAGAAAGGTTGTACTGTTCTTTCTCTGAGTGTTGTACATCTCCATGGCCAGTCTGAGTCCTCCTGGTTGCTATTCTCTGATGCAGCTGTGACCAAAGCTGCAATCATGTCTGCTTTAGTCAGGTTTCCATGCACCAGTCCTTTAGCCTGGCACATCTCAGCCAACTGGCTCCTTGTCAGCTTACCGTTCCCCTCTGCTGAGATGCTTGCCTGCTCTCCCTGACTAACTAAGCTAACAAAAGAAATAAAACAGTTGTGATCTGAACTCTGAATATTCACTGCGTAGCTGACTTAGAGTACAAAAACACCTTCAGTGATCACTGTACACAATCTACAGGAATTCACTATCCACACCACTACAAGCCAATTAGTATATGTTGTGGCTAACTCACCAGTGTCAATTTGATGTGGATATCCCACCACTGCCAAAAATTAATACGTGACGCACGCGCACTAGCCCATTAATCAAGGAGTCTCAATCCTCACCAGTAGCACCAGTGAGGGCCGTGCACATTGGGGGCATAACAAGTAGACACACAGTAAAGTACAATTTCCTTTAAGAGCACACAGAGATCTCAGTCAGTCTGTGGCTGGTTTCTCCCTTTCTCTCCATATCACAAATAAAACTCCCCACTGGCACAGCTATAGGGTCCAGATCTCAGCCTAGTGGTCAAGCTAAAACCTCCAGCACCCTCTCTGTCCAACCAGTGCTTCATTTCCCTGTGCAACACACACACACTTTAAGATTTGATGTAGATACAATCACACATACGCTCCTGGGGAAGGCTGGGACAGGTTCTCCAGCTATTCCCCCATTTCTGCCCAGACTATAAGGTAGTACTGACTGCCAGCAACCACTGTTATCAGCTACTATAAGGCCCTTCCCAAAGGGTGACCAATTTCACTGTGTAATATTACTGTTATCCAAATAGAAAGTGTGCTGAATAGCAAGACTACAGGAGTGGCATGGACAGTATCACCAAATACATGCATGCACTCTAGAGCTTAAATTATCCCTACACAAAACAGCCACAGTTGAAAGGTTTAAAATATTTAATAATAAATAATAAAAACACAAGACAAATCTCATCAGTTCAACACAGTGCTAGTTAAGAGTTCAGAAATCACAGGAACTTTAAAACAATATTGTAGGATAGTCTGACATAAATATAGAAAACAGCTAGACTAATCTGGCTAAATTTCTATCTAACTCTAAGAGAAATTATGTCCTAAATAACTTTACTTACAAGGCAAAGTCCTTGTTAGTTGTTGTCAGCTTCAGACAAAATCCAAAATGCTCATTCTTTCTCTCTGAGAAAGTCTTAAATTAATAACACCAAGTACTGTTGAATCATTTCACATTACATCATTTTTATCACTTCTCCTTTAGTTTCTAGGCTACAGAAACTCAAAATTTACATTTCCATGTAAGCTGCACCTGGCCAGGAAGCCACAGCAATAAAAGACACTTTTACATAAAAATCTAGCAATTATCTCTGTCTTAATAACAATAGAAATAATTTGCTAGCCCAGACATCCTGTTTCCGAGCTTGAGATCAAACACAGTTGTAATTCTTTACTTAACACCTTTCTTTGAGCAGGCTGCACTGTGGTTACATTTTTGAAGTTCAGCATATAATACAGTTTTCTTATGTTTAGTTTTCTTGCATTTGTAAAAACAAGCCTGTGGATTATATTAATATTTACAATGACATAGAATTATCTACAAAATTCTATCTAGCTAGGCTGGCAGCCTTCACACTAATCTTTCAGACATAGCAGATATGGCTTCCTTTGAGGCTTCTTTACCTATCACCCTATTTCTATTTTGCAAACTCGATCTGAGGTATGTGGGAGAGAGGGATTATGGGTAGAGGTGAAGCTTGAGAGTTTTTGGTCAGCGCGAGCTGTAGTAATGGCCGAGTCCTATACTTTAAGAATAAATGAAAGTGGACAACACAGATGGAACATTATGATAAATACATAACTTCTTTTTATATATCAATAAAAGCTTTTTAGATCTTTCACAGCATGTTGCCAGGGCTGGAATCATGTATCATATAAGGCCGGTAATTAGAATTGTTGGGTTTACAACAGAGCTGCCAGTAAGAAGTGTTTTTTCTTCCCTTTGTAGAAACATATATCAGAAAGTGCAAATATGTGTGTGATATTGGGATGCATCTCTCATTTACCGTACCTAAAAGTAAAATGTTAATATCCTCAGTGATATTATGCAAACATTTTGGACATTCTTCTGCTGGCTCACAGCCTAACCAAAAATCTAGAAAGGTTTACAGTAAACTTTTGAGTGCTGGTAGCTTAAATAATAAATTTAGTGAATTCCAGATGCCCTGTTCTTCCATTAAAGTTGTAGGTGGGTATATTGACCAGACCATTTGGCATAATGGTTAAGGTTTCCGCCTGCCATGCACAAGGTATACGGTTTGATCCTGACTGACCTCAAGCCAGTGCTTGTTTGGAGTTTACATGTTCTCTATATCTCTATGGAGTTCTTCCCACCTTTGAAAAACATGCTGCATCTCAAACTCACCAAAGAATGGAGCTGTAGGCAGGAGCAGCAAAGACTCTACACAGCATTCTGTAGGGGAAAGAGTTGTATAAATCAACCATGTTGTGTGTCTGCTGTGGTATGCAGTACCCTCAAGTTAGGATCACTGACTACATACCATGGCAGGGCTAGCCACTAGATGGTGTAAAATATGGCTGTTGGTGATGCAGGCGTAGGCTGTCACCAAATGGGTATGGGCATTTGCTAATGATAAGTGGGTTGAGGACCCAGCCTACTCTGACCTACGCCAGGGAACCATGCTAACAGTGGGAGATGTTTATTTGCCCCTTTTGGCCAGTGTGTGTCCACTGTAAAGCCCAGCAGCCTTGGTTCAGTAAGCTGCTGGCTGGCCAGTATCCAGCTGCCCAGATTGAGTTATCTGGGAAAGCTTAATTAAGTGAAAGCTGGACATAAAACCAATCAACCTGCCAAACATGAACTAAGAATTGCTACACTCTGTGTAGTTTCACTGACAAGATGCAGCTTGAATGTGGATGGTATGATGAATGACATAATGGCAAGAAGAAGGCTGGACATCCTAACTATCCAAGAGACAAGATGGAAGGCATTCCAGCAAAGCCACTTGGCTTGGGATCCAGAGTCTGCTGCTCAGGAGGAGGACAGGATAGAAATGGTGTGGGAATTGTGCTGAGGGAGAGGATTCAGAAGGCAGTGAGGGATGTCATAAGAAATAGAGACAGACACATGACAATCAAACCCCAGCCTAATGATAAGACAGTATTCATAATCTCAGCCTGTGCCTCACAGCAGGGTTGTGATAGTGAAGAAAAGTGCATTCAGACAGCAGTTGCAAGATGAACTAGATAAAGCAGGACAACATGAATTGGTGTTGATAATGGGTGACTTGAATGCACATATTGAGACAGATAGAACAGAATATGAGGACTGCTTGAATCCACATGGTTGGGGCAACAAGAATAAAGAAGAAGAGGCCATTTTAGACTTTTGCCTGTCAAGTGGCTTAATAGTAGCCGATACGTGGTTCAGAAAAAAAGACAGTCACAAAATCACATACAAGAGTGGCCAATATGCAACCACAAGGGCACTGGTGTAGATTCAGCGGTTTCAAAGTCATCTCTAATGAAACAATTCGCTCATAACATAAACTGCTGATTGTCACAATTAGCTGCAAGCAGTGGTCAGAGAAGGCTCTAAGGTCAAAAGAGACCAGGCTGAAGATCTGGAAGTTGACTGGAGAGAAAGCACAACAGTTCAATGAATTACTCTGGGCTGTAGCACCTCAAGAAGAAGAGAAAATAGGTGGAGTTCAAGAAGAATGTTAGTCCCTCAAAACAACATGTGTGGGGAATATAGAACCAATATGTGACAGAGCCAGGTGTGGAAATAAGGTAAATAAGGAAAGCTGGTGGTGGAATGCAGAAGTCCAGGAAGTCATCAAAATAAAGAAGAAGTGCAGAAAAAAAGTGGGATATAGAAAAGAGGGTCCAGACTAGGAAGGAATACTGGTTGGCTAACAAAGAGGCTAAGAAAGGAGTTGCAATAGCAAAGAGCAAGGCATCAGAGGCACTCTACTAGCCTCTGGGAAGTGAATCAGTAGATTGCACAAAGAAACTCCATAACAGGTTGCAAGGCAAAGGCAGAAAGATAAAAAAAGATAGTCAAGCACCCTTTGTAAGGGATGCCAATGACAACCTGCTTACCAGTCCACAGAAGTTCAAAACAGATGGAAAGCATACTTCCAGCAGGTTCTGAGTGAAGAAAGCCCCACAGAAGCTGTACTGCCCAGACACATCCAATGATGAGAGTGTACTGCCCACTACAGAAGATGCAAAAATGAAACTAAGCAAAATGAAGTCATGGAAAGAAGCAGGCTCAGATGAGATCACAGCAGGTATGATAAAGATGCTGGGTCAGATAAGGGAGAAATGGCTCCTGAGAGTACTCATAGCTGTGTGGAGAGGAAAGTGTATCCCAGATGAATGGAGAATAAGCATACTAGTGCCAGTGTATAAGAGCAAAGGGGGCATTCATAACTGTGGGCAGTACGGAGGTATCAAATTCCTGTCACATTGCATAAAAGTTCTGGAGAGAATGATTGATAAATGAATACGCAGAGTAGTAGAAAGTAAGATGGGAGATGAGCAGTTCAAATTCAGATCAGGATACAGCACAACTGATCCAATGTTTGCAGTGAGACTGATGCATGAGAAGAAGCTACAGATAAGGAAAGAGTCCAACTAGGTTTTCCTAGACTTGAAGAAAGCGGGTCTATATTAAATCAGCTAATGCTGTTTTAAATTAATGAGTTTTACCTTAGGTCTTTAAGCTGCAATTCATGTATATAATTAATTGCTTTTGCTTTTGTGTTGTATTGGTTAATTGTGTAATTAGGGGGCGGGGTTCTCTTGTGTGGTTATAAACCTAACTGGTTTTTGTGCCTGCTATGTGTTGTCTGAAGAAGTTTGGTCATTGCACCAGATGAAAAGCTCTTTACTTCATTTCCTCAGTGTGGCATTGTATTTTGTTTTTTTGTTCTCTTGTCTATTAAAGGGCTGAATAACTGAAGATTCCAGAGTTTTGAAGTGCTTTATCCTGCATTTTTTTGTTTTTCTACAGTTTGTGGTGTTGGTTTGAAATTTTAGCTGTTTTATCGACAACATGTAAGCGAAAGATTACAATCCCGAACACTCAGAACAACATTTTTCCCAGGGAAAAAATATCTCTTCCACAAAAAACAAACAAAAATAAATAAATAAATAAAAACTTCAAAACATTACATAAAGTGGGGATTCTTAACCCCCCCACATACCCCCAGTGTGGGGGGCTGTGCCCCCCACACCTCTCCTACTTAAATATACCAACTCCGAGATCGCACTACAGTGAGGAAAATGGCAAAGTAACGGAGGCGGCCAAGCAATTTCTTTCCCAGTGAAAGAAATTGCTTATATGTCATTTCGCTATTTTGCTGTTTCATGCTTTCAAGTTCGATCAAGACGCATTTGAAGGATTGCATCTTTGATTATATAACAGGAACCCGAGAAAGTATATGACAAGGTCCCAAGAAAGCTGATTTGGGCAGTCCTCTTGTGGTTCGAAGTCCCAGAAACATTGGTAAAATTAGTGTAAGCTATGTACAAGGACCCAGTCTTTCACGTTTTAACAATGTTCGTTTTCACAGAGGGGTTCCCCATCGGGTTAGGTGTGCCTCAGGGTCCAGCACTGAGCCCTCTGCTGTTCATACTGGTGATGGACTACAGTCACAAACAAGTTTGAGGGGCCAGATCATCAAAGTTGCTGTAAGCAGACAATATGGCATTGCAGGCAGACTCTGAGCAAGAACTTCAGCAAAGGATAGGTGAATGGAATGCAAAACTGAAGGCACATGGGATGAGACTAAGTATAGATAAGACAGTTGGAATGGCAGCAAATGAGGGAAATCAGAAGAACCTGAGAATTGAGATAGAAGGGAAATAGTAGAACAGGATAACAACTTCTGGGAGGCGTGGATGAGAAGAAGGGAAGTCTGAGTGAGAAGGTCAGAGTTAGAGTCAGAGGGGCTGCAGGCAGCCGGCACAAAGTGTCAGGTGTAGTTTATGACAGAAGAATTCCAAAGAAGCTGAAATACAAGGTGTTAAAAACAGTGGTGTGACCAGTAGTTCTGTATAGTACAGAGACCTGAACAGTAAATGCAGCACAACTGAGGAAGCTAGAGGTGATGGAGATGAAGTGCCTGAGACAGACAGTAAGATGCAGACTGTGGGACGGATGAAGAAATGAGGACACAAGAGCAGAAGCCATAGTAGCTCCAATTGCAGGAAGAGGTCAAAGAGAACAGATTACTGTGGTTAGGGCACATGCGCAGAAAAGCAGAAGACAATCTGGTGAAGAACATTTGGGACAGGCAAGAATAAAGCAAGAGGTGGATGGATTGTGTGAGAGAAGACCTGGACAGTCAGGCATGAGTGTCAAAGAAGGCAAGAGAGTGGCATTGAATCAAGAGAGATGGTGACAATTGACATGACATCCTGAGCCCATGTAAAAAATGGGAAAAAGGGGTTGATACTGATATTGATTTTCATAATTGTTATTACATATGCAGTTGGAGGTGTCAGCTTGTGTCCAAAGTAATGTGTATTCATTTATTGTTTTAACAGCTTTCAGAAGTAGATGTTATACTGAGCAAGTCTGAGTTTCTTATTGTATGGTTCTGCAGAACTGCTTACATGTACCCATCAAATTGCTTATCATGCCAGGAGAGTCATGGTTAATGTGCTGATAGGAAACACAGCCATGTTGTTCAGTGATTTACATTACCCAACAGTCAACTGGAATACCTGTCACAGCAACAACATGAGAACGTATCATTCTTAGTTTTATTAACAAATGCAGTTTTAAGCCAAATGGTGCTTTCTAAGCCACAACACGAATATATTAGATACTCCACTAACTAATATAGATGATAGTATACAGCAAATACTTTTTTTTACCACTTGTAAGAAAAAAAAAACAAATGTAATTGTGTATTACAACTGATTTGCACTTTGAGGAAAAAAATCTTTGTCTAGATGACTATAAAAATTAATTAGTGTAAACTATAACCAGCAATGTAATCTCAAACTGCAGTTAGAAAAATACATGTAGTTCACATTCCTTTGAGGCCTGCTCAGATATCTTTTATAACAATCTGTGTAAATATTTCAACTGGCATATGCTCAAAGTTAGAATAAATTGTATCTTCAAAAATACCACAAAACCACAATAGTGGATTAACAGCACTATCAGTCTTGTAGTATGAAATATATCACAGAACACCTCAGGAAATTATCCCAGTGTTGTCAACAGGGAAAGGTTGTTCAGGATCTCTAAACAAAGCAGGGCAACCATCAGTAAAAATAAAGAAAATTTTTAATTAAAACTAGCCAGTGGGATAAACAGTAACTAGGGGCCTACAGTTGTGCAAATAAAAGGAAATAAAGTCTTGTTTACTAAATACCCTGTGCTTTAGCAGCAGATTCTGCAGTGAAACTTCTGACATAAGAGGCTTTAGCAGACCCATTTCAGGCTCACCAGAATAATATATAACATTGATAATATCCATTGTCTGTTTGCACTGGCAGAAATCTACTGTGCCTTAATTGAAATCAAGAACAGTACTAGCTAGCATTGGCATTGGTCAAATCCCTGTGGTTTTTATTTTACAGTGAAAGAAGAGCTGAAGGAGGTATATCATGATTTAAATAATTCATTTTGAGGCCTTGTTTTGTTCTACCACTGTGGAAGATGCAGATGTTATGTCAGTATATAAAGGAGGCAAGAGAGCACATCCCTCTAAATATAGTCCAGTAAGCCTAATGTTCTGAGGAAATGCTTCAAACAGCTAATATTCAGTTCAGTAATTCTTACCAACCTGACCTTTTAGCCTGTAGATGTTTTTGATTGCCTTGTTTTTTTATGGTTATATCCATAAAGACTCAAATCCTGGTTTTGGAAGATCAGCATTTGTATCATCTACCTAAGACTCTGTTTCTAATGATGTAATACTAAAAATATTATTTGATTTACTTATTAATTTTAACTTACTCAACTATTTAAACAACTAACTTACAGATGGTCCTCCATTTCAGACAAAAAGTACAGTGTAGTAGTGTTTGGCATAAAAGCTGCTCTACCTTATACATTCTAAACAATGATGCAAGACTTGGGTACATTGTGGACCCTCTCTCTCTCTCTCTTTTTCCGACACCACATTTCTACCATGGTTAGGAAATCCTTCTATTTTAGCCAGTTAATTTCCAAGAGAATATCTTCAAGATCAGGAGAGGTCATCCTTCCACTTTACATTTTCCCTAATCAGATCCATCCATCATTGAATATAGTGTACTTTTTGATATGTACAGATCCAGGCATCTGTCTCAGTTGGAAAGCCATAAAGATTTTTATAAACAAAATTAAAGACCTTAAAATGTTTATTATTATGAATACTGCTGAAGTAGCCTAAGCTGTACAATATATATCTATATATGCAGGATATAACAGCCAGCCAGCTTCCAAAGCTTCAGGGCACATTCTGTGCACCCAAAGTGTTTGTCAGCTTAAGCTGAGCTGACTATAAGTCAGATTTGGGTGCCAGGTCCTTCAGAGCTTTCCTGCTGCCAAACAGAGCACTCCTCTGTGGGCTTTCAGGGATCAGTGGTCAGCTAATGCTGTTCCATTGCTGAGCAGATAGGTTCCCTTCAGGAAAAAAAACATCCCCTTTATTTTATAACAGAAAAGTTGTGTTTTCTTTAATTGGTATACTTGTAAGCTAGTAAAAAGTGTTTTTGTTGACTGTTTTTATGTACAGTTAAACAGGAGCACACTTTTTACTTTTGGTGTAATAAGTTGTTTAAAACTATCTTTTTTGTGGAGAAACTGTTAATATGATATTGTCAGTTTTTCATCTCATCCTCACATATGGGTCTGGATCTGATCCATCAGATCCGACTCGGCTCTTAGCAAGCTCGTGCCAATCAAAAAGGTTTTGAATACCTCCCCTTACCCACAACACATCTCTCCCCATTACCTCAGATCTTGTTTGTCACTTTGCGAAGACGTGGTCTGATCAGCTAGCTCTTGGTGTCAGGTCATATAATTATAAATCTTTTTCCTTTTACAATCTCCATTTTCTTATATTTTTGCTGTAATTAATTCATTCTATCTCCCCTTTGTAGTTTAGAACCCTACATTTTTTTAATTAGGTTACTTTCATTTCTTCTTTCTCTTTCCCACCTGTGTTTTTTATAGATTACTTCCCTCCCCTTTTGCCTTTTAGGTAAATCTTGGACTGCTATTGTTAGAAGCTCTCCCCTCTCTTAGTTCCTTTTTTTATTTAAAAAAAGCCTTCTCTTTTGCTGTCACTTTTTTTTCTGAGTGTGTGTTTTTATGTGAGTGGATTCTCTGCCTGTACCTTCTTCCTGTCATGGTGGAGAAACAGAAAAAATGACCAGTTTAAAAAAATGTACAAAGTGCAGGCCTTAAAATTCCAGTTAGTGACTCTGTCTGTGTGTATTGCCTTAGCCCCTTCACTTGCAAGAGGATTGTGTGATATGCCATTCCTTTAATCATCGAGCTTTAGTAGAAAGGAACAATAGGCTCATTTTAAGGGGTATGTTGCCTTCAGCTTTTGGATAGGCTATTTCTGGAGGTAAAGATAAATCTGGTTCAGCCTCTAAGACAAAATAGGCTCATTCGAATCCAGCTTCATCCTTGTCCTCTAGATCTTTGGACAAAGAAAAAAAAGAGACCTTCCTTGGCACCGACAGATATTCTGGAGCTGAAACCAAAAATATTGAAATCTTCCATGTCTTGGGAATCTATGATCCTATTGTAGCCTTCGGCGCAGATCTCTACTCTGTTGGATCCAACTTCTGCAGCTTTGATCCTGTCTAGCAAGGATGGATCAGATCCACTGATGTTGGATCCGACAGCTAGTTCTTTTAAGCCTGTTTTGACTTTACCAAGGACATGGAACTCTCCCATATATGATACGGTTCCATCGATTGGCCATCTCCCTTTTTATCAACACCATGATCCCCATCTGCCTCCTCCCGTTCAACCAGGAGCCTTACCGAAGAAGATGTGGAACTGATGGTGCAGAAGATTTTGTGGACACAGGACTTCACTAAGTCCCCCTCGACCTCGACCCTTATGGTGCCAGGTCTGTCTAAACTGTCCACCCCCCTCTTCCTCCTCCTCCAACTTCAGGGCAAGCTTCAGAACTGTTGGGTCCGATATGCCAGGTGCCTTTCAGCTCTGGTCCGAAGCTGTCCTTTTCGTCAGATCAGACTTTGGCTCCGAGCTCATCAGCCTTTTCGGAGCAGGAGAGTTCCTGAAGCCGTAGTGAGCCACGCGAACCTTGAGTGCGCTCGACTCCTAGGTCTTCAGAGCAATCAATGCACCTTGGGGCTTCAGGGAAGGTGAGCTTGGCTCTGACTTCAACCCCTTTAGAACTGTCTTCTGGACTGTAGGAGAGCCCATCCTGAAAGCATGGCTTGTCGGAGCCGGAGTCCTCATCCTCTCAGGAGCAGTCAGCCTTTGCAGTGCAACTAAAACGTCACCTACCCCTCGGATCTGCTATCCCAACAGGATAACCTGCATTCCTCTTCTCATCACCTAGTTCCACAGAGACAGTTGGACCTCAGGCACAAGGATACCCATCCGGGTAGCCTCGACTCTTCCAATACCCCCCCAGCCTACCTCACTGAGGAGGTCCCTAGGAAGAGATTATGCAAGAGGAAGTATTTGGACTCCATGGAAGAGTCAGCCACAGAAGACACTGACCTCGATGAGGGTGAGGATCCCTACTATCATCCCCTGAGGACGTTTCCTTTGGGGAAATTCTGGAAATTCTGAAACAGAGGGGTGGCTGGTAGTCTAGCAATCCTTCATCTTAGGAGTCGGTGTACCTAGCTGCCTTTGGTTCCCACCCATCTACCTCCTGGTTGACTCTGCTCACAATGAACTCATAGTTTTGATCTCATTGCGGGTGTGGGAGACCCCAGACTCCATCGAGACTGTTCCCCAGAGACCAAAGAAAATTATAACTGCTCCCTCAGATAAGGCCTTCTGGACAAAAGGGGTTGCAGTAGATGTCATGGTCGTGGTGGCAGCAACCAAGAAGGAACTATTCAAGGAGAGTTCAGCTACCATCCTCCTAATAAAGATTCTAGGATGATGGATAGATATGGAAAGTGTGTCTTCTCGTCAGCGACCTTTGCCTTGTGGTCTCTGAATTACCTTTCACATTTCACCAGGTTGCAAAGGGATATGATCAAGGAGCTCTCAGATACCCTTTAAGAAGCAGTAGCTGAAGGAGCTAAAGAGAAAGTAGCTTCCCAGTTAGCCACCCTACATTCAGTAGCCAACTCTTCCATGTGGCTCATCACGCATGGTGCTGAAGGAACGAGCAGAATGGGGGGCTTCCAGCATTTCTATGAGGAGGCATGCCTGGATGCACCTTTGAGATTTTGAGGAACCTTTTAATTCTTTGTTCGTCAATACTCCGTTTGATGGCGCATCTCTTTTTGGTCCCAAAGTCAAAGATACGCTATGCATGTGTGAGAAGGAAGGTAAGACCCTTTCTGCCGCGGGCATGCATTTTTCCACTCCTCAGAGACCTTGTCCCAAGGGTCAGAGAGGCAGCAGAAAAATGTGGTTCAAGAAGACTCAAGGGTTCTAGAGGCAGAGGGGGAAATAATAATGGAAAACATTGCCCTTGTGACAGAGGAGGTATGCAAAACAAAGGTTCCCAAGAATATTTCTTCAGGAAGCCTTTTCAGCTTTCCTGAAAGGAGGCCCAATTGTCTACCTCTGGAGGCAATCAGGTGTCAATTATCCCTGCACTGGAGAGCCTGGCAGAAGATAGCTGCTAATGTGTGGGTGCCGAGGCTAATACCCTGGGGTTAGCAAATTTCCTTTTCTCAACAACCCTTCCCGACAAAAAAATCACAGACATTCCACCCGGTCAAGAGGATCAAGCAGTCACTCAGTTTCAAAAAGTGTTCGAGAAGAGATTAATGCAAGAGGTCCCTGAGATCAGAGAGGGTTAAAAACTTACTCCATGTTCTTTTTGGTTCCAAGGAAAACAGGGGACTGGAGACCAGTCTTGGATCTCAGCAGATTGAACAATTCAGTTCGACGATGCGAGTTCCGAATGGTCATGGTGCAATCCATATTTCCTTTTTTGGAACAGGATGATTGGATGTGCTCTATAGATCTTCAGGATGCGTACTACCATAAAAAAATGGACAGATGCTCCAGAGGATTTCTACTCTTCTGGCTGGGAGCCAGTCATTTCCAGTTCAGAGGACTGCCCTTTGGTCTCACTACCTGCCCCAGAGTGTTCACCAAATGCATGGCAGTGGCTGCAGCTCACCTGAGATGACAAGGATTCTGGGTGTTTCCTTGCTTAGACGACTGGCTGATTTCCGCCCTGATCAGGCATCTACTTGTTCACGCAAGAGACTCTATTCTTCACCTTTGTTCAGAACTATACATAACCATAAATTACCAAATGTCTCATGTGGAACCTACTTAAACACTAGAGTTCATAGGAGCACTGCTAGACACCAGTCAGATGATTGTGAAACTTCCTCCTTCCAGGGTTTTAACAACCAGAAGGCAAACTTCAAGGTTAATCAGAAACAAGAAGGTAGCTGCCTGTCATGCTTTACAGGCCTTAGGATCTATGGCTGGAGCTTGTATTGGTTGCACTCTCCAGGTATCACATGCAAATTCTGCAATGCCTTCTGGCTTCTCAATAATTCATCAACCATTATCTCATCAGATTCTTATAACGAACACATGCAAAAAGGATCTCTCATGGTGGTTTCATCCAGAACAAGTGACACAAGGTTGACTATTTGTTCCTCCTCAGACACAGGCTACGGTGACCATGGATGGTTCCCAGATTGGGGGAGGGGGGGCATTATCTGGGGAAGATTGTCCAAGGTACCTGGTCCACAGATGAGGCCAAGTTCCACATAAACATGTCTAGTGTTTTAGGCATTTCAGACTGCTTTTCTTCTAGGGATGGTAGTGATTCAGTCAGACAACATGTCAGTAGTATGGTACATAAACAAGCAAGGAGAAACCAGATCATACCCTCTGTGATGAGAAGCTCTCATGATGTGGCAATGGGCGTTCTCATCCAACCACTTTCTGATAGCAATACATATTCTGGGAAGGTCCAGTGTCATAGCAGATAAGTTGAGCAGAGCTATCCTTATGCTTCACGCGTGGTCCCTCAAACAGAATGTAGCGAGAACATTTTCTGCACATGGGGCCATGCTTGAACTCTTTGCTCTCCCCTAAGCAACAAATGCAGCAGCAACTTTGCCTTAATTCCCCCACCAGGGAAGTTCCCGAGGGATGCTCTAATACATGATTGGCTTCCCAGACTATTGTATGCCTTTCCCCCCATTCCATTGATTCCCAAATTTCTTCAGAAAGTCAACAGGTTGAAGAAAGCAGTAATCCTTATTGCCCCGTATTAGCCTCAACAAATCTGTTTTCCTTTCGTCTGGCCTCATCTATAGAGGAGCTCTGGATCTGGCACCTTTTCCAGATCTGTTGTCCCATCCAACAGGAATGCTTCATCCCAACCTTCACAATCTCAAGCTGATAGCTTGATTCCTCCAGTTCCGTAGATTGCCAGGCATCTTATGCTTTCCTCCCCGGTCCGTCACATTCTGATATCCTCTCATAAGTCATCCACTCAAAAAGTATATAGGAGTAAATGAAAGAGGTTTGTAATGTGGGTACAACAACACAATGGATCGTATTACGGCTCCCATTCACTTCTTTCTGGAATTTCTAGGTCACCTTTTCAATAAAAGAGCTGCAGCATCTACTATTAAGGTACAGTTAGCAGCCATTTCAAAATTTTACATTGGGGTAAGCAACTTATCTTTAATTTCCCACAAACTTTGCAAAGCCTTATTAAAAAGGATCATGTTGTTAAAACTTCCCCACAAAGATCCTTCTCGCCCTTGGGATCTAAATCTAGTTCTACGTCTGATTGTTCAACCACTCTTCGAACCTACAGCATTTTGTGATATTAAGTTCCTTTCATGGAAAACTATCTTTTTGGTGGCTGTCACATCAGTGAGACAGATATCAGAATTTCAGGCACTATATTCCCAGCCCCTGTATTTGTTTTTTCATAAAAAACAGAGTCTCTTTGTGTATCAACCCCTTTTTCTTGCCCAAAGTTGTTTCTCAAACAAGTATTAATCAGGCTATACATTTGCCTGTCTTCTTCCCTCATTTTAGAAATAAGGGTGAATATGTACGACATATGTTGGATGTTCATAGACAGTCAAGTTACTATTTACATAGAACTAAAGAGTTTCAGAAAGCAAACCAATCATTTGCAGGCCGTAGGAAAGACCTACCAGCTTCCTGAGTTACCTTATCAAAATGGTTTTCTAGTTGTATTTCCTCTATTTGCACCTCAAAAGGCATGAAACCTGACAAGCCCATCTGAGCTCATTCTACCAGGGTGATGGCCACATCTGCAGTCTTTCAGACGAATGTCTCTTGGATGATATTTGTGCAGCAGCCACTTGGTCAAACGGTCATACTTTTATTACTCATTACAAGTTAGATTTGGTTTCCAGGGCAAGGGCCTCTATTGGTGCGATGGTTCTGAGGATTATTCTCCCGTCAGTCCACCTGGGGTAAAGGTAGCTGGGGACTCGATCCTATATGTGAGGATGAGATGAAAAACTGACAATATCAGATTAAGAAGTTAATGCACTCACCATAATGTTCCATCTGTATTGTCTATTTTTCACTCTCCTCACATCACCTCCCTCCAACCCCCTTCTACGGGTTTCTTGGTTAAACGAGAAGAGATTCTAAAGGATTAGATTGGTTTTCCTTATACTCCAGAAGTGGTCTCTTTTAAGATCTTCTAGTGTGTTAAATACTGAAATTTCCGTTTTTTTTTTTTGATGCATGTAGTTATAACAAACAAGATCTGAGATAATAAGGAGAGATACATTGTGGGTAAGGAGAGGTATCCAACAACTTTTTGGTTGCCATGAGCTTGCTTACAGCCGTGTTGGATCCGATGGATTGGATCCGGACCCAAATGTGAAGAGAGATGAAAAATCGACAATACAGATGGAACATTATGGTGAGTACACAACTTCTTATTTTACTTTTTGGTGTTGGGGTAGGTTTTTAAAGTGCTTTTTACTGTGTTTTTTTTTTTTTTTGCAGGAAAAAAGTTCCTTTTTCACTACTTACCTGTTTTACTGACTATTGCTACTAAGCTTCCCTGGGAATCAGGCACTATTTTCTGCTTGACCATGGAACAATGTACCAATTCCTCTGTTGGTCTTTATTCCAGCCACAAAAGAAAAGGATTATTAAGCAGCCTTTGCTACCACAGCAGGCTGGTAGTTTGCCTCAGCCGTAGGTGGGTGACTTTGTTGTGGCCTGAACTGGTTCCTGAGATCACTCATCTTTTTTGTAAAGATTCTCCTGGAGTAGTCCCTACATCCACCATGGATCAGGGGTTAGGTACATCCTCTCCAGCTGTTGGAGTCCCCCTTAGTGGTCACAAGGGAGAGAGACACTCTTGTTGGTCCTAGGAGAAGGGGCAGGCAAAGTGTCTCTTATTAGCCAGAATGTTATGCCCATCCATGGAAAATTGTTACTTGCAATACTGGGTTTTTTCTTCAGACGTTACAGTCCAAAAACATGTCTTCTCCTGTATCAGTTACTCTGGACAGGAATAATCTATTAAGCTTAGCTCAAGGTCTAGTGCAGGCTCTTAACCATTCTTTTAAAGCTGTTTCTGGGAAAAAGAGAAAAAAAATCCTCTTTCCCTGAAGAAATTAAAAAGGTTAAACGGGTAATGTGAAGGGATAAATGCATTTTTTTCTCCAGATTTCTGATTCAGATCCTGAGGAGAAGCATTGTATTTTATGGTCCCTGTGAAGAATTCTGTTTCTCTCAAGACCATTTTCATGGTGAATCAGTTTTTTTTAGTGAGAAACAGTGAGATGTTTGAATCACTCAAAAATGTTATGATTTTTTTACAACTGGAATTTCCAGAACCTTCACCTATTCCCTTATTTCTCTTTGCCTTGGGGGTTGTTTTTGTCACAGCCTGCAATTTCCCTGACAGTAAGCTTGCTTCCCCTAAAAATCTTTTAAGTTTTTGTATGCTAATCCCAGCCCTGGCTTAAAATTGCTATAGTGAATCGAACTGCTGCTAAACATTTTGTTAATATTAGTCCCTGTCTTTTTGACAAGGATGGGATGGAAATACTTTTGACAAGTTTGGGAAAAAGTAACTTTAGTTTTTAGAATTCTCAGTTGTCATGCTCATATGTTGATGTTTATCCTGGCTAATTATGAAAGTATGAGGAATGTTTTGGCATCAGTTTCTTCTTGTGAGAAGAAATCTGCTTTGTGTAATTTGGTTTCTTCTGTTTCGCAAGTCATTATGCATTGTTTAAAATGTGACTGTGACTCTGTGGATACCATTTCAAGGGCTACTGCCACTGGAACTGTTTCGGTGAGGTATGGCTGGCTGCCTTTTCTGAACCTCCCAGAGGATGTCAAGAAAGACATTTTCAATTCTCCCTTAGAAAGAGGTCTAGATTTTTGGACCTTTGGCTGCAGAAGTCATCAAAAAGTATGATGAGAGAGGAAAGCTGATTCAGGGAATCTCTTAGCTTTTTCAGACCTCCTTCTCTAAGTTTTCCAAGGTTGTTCTTTACTTCCGCGTCTAACTTTTTTTAAAAAGCAAAATAAACAGCCCCAGCAAAATGCCGGTAAACATGAATTTAAAAAGTAATGGTAAGAAAGCTCCAAAAAGAAAGCAGGAAACACATAGAAGAATGCACAATCCAATAAATCCAATAAGAATGACTATATGAAGGACATTGTTTATCCCCACTCTGGCAGTACCTTAAATCTCCCAAAAATTCTGAATCTTCCTTTCTCTGTCTTTGGCAACGGATTGTTTCAGACAAATTTGTCTTGAATGTAATCCATCTGGGCTATAGATGTCAGTGACAAATGTTACCTCCCTTCCAGGAGATTCATCCCCATCTGCCAGAGCAAACTCTTCTCTTTCATCCTGTCTTATAACATATGCATGCTGTCTCAGGTGGTAACATAATTTGTTCCTCTTCC
Source organism: Protopterus annectens (assembly GCF_019279795.1). Lineage (NCBI taxonomy): Eukaryota > Metazoa > Chordata > Ceratodontiformes > Protopteridae > Protopterus > Protopterus annectens. The sequence continues at coordinate 1,062,838,096 of NC_056739.1, forward strand.
TCTGTCAGCCCAAGGATATTATTCAAGACTGTTTCTGGTGCCAAAGAAAGAAGTTTCCTGGAGATCAAGTCTAGGCCTTTCCTTTCTGAGCCAGTTTGTGATAGTCCCCCAGTTCAAAATGCTTTTACTTCACAATTTGTTACACTCTTCCTCATTTGAGTTGTTTACTGACCTTAGATTTAAAATGTGCTGAGATTCCAAGAGAATATTCAGAAGTCTTTTCGGACTCTTGCTCACAGGATTGGTTTTCCGGGGTGCCTGCTGAACACCTCAGTACAAAGAGCTTTTCTTCCACAGGAAAAAATAAATCCATATTTAGAACTGTTTCTGGAATTTTCCATTCAGAGTTCAGTCTCAGCAAAGAAATTCCTATGGATTCTGCATTTCATGGCATCCATGATTTTCATGATACTTCTTTCAAGACTCCACATGAGAAGGATAACAATGTTAACTGAAATCAGTATGGTCCCAGCATCAACACCCATTGACACTTAAACTCCGGCATTAGGATTTGTAAAAAGGGAAATTATGTGATTGAGACAAGTTTCTCAGAATCTCACCTGCATTGGCACAGTCAGTCATAACAGATGCTTTAGACTTTGCTTGGGGAGCATTGTCAATGGCCATAAAAGTGCAGGGTCTTTCGAGCAAAAAAGACAGACCAAAACACTTCAACATAAAATAAATGCTAACTGTTATAAATGCTGTCTAGTCTCTGAATCATCTGTGGTCTCTGGGACCATTTCAGGTGTTTACAGGCAACACCACAGTAATGTGCTACATAAACAAGCAAAGGATGACCCCAAATCTTACTACCTGTGCAGACTAGCCGTGTTAGCATGGGATAAATCATAGAATCTCCATTTACAGGCATCTTACTTCCCATCAAAGCAAAACTGTGTGGTACACAAGCTGAGAAGCACCAGGACAGACCCTCACAATTGGAAACTGAATCAAAAGGTCTTCCAAGGTTCACTTCAAGAAGATCTTTTTGCTTCCTCTCTAAACAATCAACTGGCAAAATTCTGTTTCAGGACTCTATGCAAGAAGGCTTGGAAGATAGATGATGTTTCTTTTTCTTGGAAGGGAATGTTCCTTTATGCCTTTCCACTGATTTTATGGGTACTTCTGAAGATTCAGATAGATTCCCCAAAGATCGATGTGGTGACTCCCTTCTGGTCAAAGCAACAACTCCCTTATTTTGGAAGTGACCACTGGTAATTACCACAGGCTTCCTGACAGACTGGATATACTCACAAAAGATCAGGGGTGTTTGCTATAGCCCAACCCCAAGCAACTGAATTGACTACCTAGATGACAAGTTTTTAATACCATTTAGGTTTTCTGAGGACGTGCAGCAGGTATTGATGGGGTAAGAAAGCCTGTTACTAGAAGGTCACATATTAGCAAATGGAAAAGATTTTCTAGTTAGTGCCAGCAAAAGAACCAGCACTGACTCAATGCTAGTGTTTCTCTAGTTTTACAGTGTTTGTGTGAGTTACTATCTATGGTCTGTCTTACTCCTCTGACAAGGTTCATTTGTCAGCCATTTCAACATGTCTGTTCGTGAATTCCACTCTTTCAGTGGTCTCATGTCAGAGTGTTTTTTGATAAGAAACTACATGGAAAACAAGTGGCTTCTGAACAGGATCTTGATTCTGTGTTTGAAAAACTAACACTTTCTCCATTTGAACCAGCTCATCAGGCTGACTTGAGGTAGTTAACATTGGAAACAGTCTTACACATTGCTTTGACCTCTGCAAGGAGAGTATCTGAGTTGCAAGCTCTTATGGTGGGATCAACCTTATCGCCTTTTCTACAAACGTATGGTTTATTTGAGAACTAAACCTTCTTTTATGCCTAAAGTGTTATTCAAGTTTACCTTAAGCCAATCTATCCATCCCCCTGTGTTCTTTCTAGAACCTAAATATGATGAAGAAAGGATACTACATACCTTGAGTGTCCACAGACAACACAGATACTATATTGATAGAACAAAATCTTTAAGAACGTCTGATCAGTTTTTTCATTTTATGAAGGTAAAAAGAAAGGGCAGCCTGTGTCAAAACAGAATATTTTCAAATGATTGTCTCAGGCTATTGCTGTTTATTATTCTCACCACAACAAATCTATTCCAGCCAGTGTCAAGGCTCACTCTACTACGATCTTGGCTTCATCTATGTTTTTTTGGAATGACTTGGATTCTAGAAGCATTCCAGAAGCAGCAACTTGATCTTCTCTGCATACTTTTACAAAGTGCTATAAAATAGATTCCTTTTCCAGGTTTAGGACAGACTTTGCTAGGGCTATTCTTCAGGGTCTCCTAGACCCTTCTTCCTCTTCCCAATTCTTTTAAGCTATGATAATCTACCCATATAGCTTAGGTTACTGCAGCAGTGGTGATGATAATGGTGAACATAGTATAGTCGTATAAATGAACTTACCATAACAGTATATTTATTTATTTAGGAGAGTCTGACTGGGCACTGGGCCTATTTTCAGCAAAGGTTCAGGAAGAAAAGCTCCACAAATACTTTTCAAAAATTTGACATGATACAAATATGTATACTTTATATAATATACGAGTGCAGTTTAACATCACAAATTTTACAAAAATAAGTTATGGTAGATCCACAGCATTAATATTTTGCAGAAGAAAAATAGCAGATGTGGGAGATTAGTAAACAAACCAGTAGGAATAACACAGTTGGTACTAACAGAAGATTTTTAAGTAGCAGTATAAGAAGGTATTTGAAGTGATGGACGAGATAGGAGTGAAGTGTAGGAAGGGAAGGACTATTTTGAGTACTGTTTCTAAGCGGTGGAGTCATTGAACAAAGACAGGGTGGAGTGGGTTGAGAAGTGTGTCAGGAGTTATTTGTGACAGACGAGTACCAGTAAGAGTGAAAGGGAAGGTCTGCAAAAGGGTAGTGAGACTAGCTATGTTATATGGGTTGGAGACAGTGGCACTGACAAAAAGGTAGGAGTCAGAGCTGGATGTGGCAGAGTTAAAGATGTTAAGATTTGCACTGGGTGTGATGTGGGTAGACAGGATTAGGAATAAGTATATTAGAGGGTCAGCCCAGGTTGGACAGTTTGGAGACAAAGCCAGAGAGGCAAGATTGTGTTGGTTTGGACAAGTGCTGAGGAGGGATGCTGGGTATATTGGGAAAAGGATGCTAAGGATTAAGCTGCCAGGTAAGAGGAAAAGAGGAAGGCCTAAGATAAGGTTTATGGATGTGGTTAGAGAGGACATGCAGGTGGTTGGTGTGACAGAGCAAGATGCAGAGGACAGGAAGAAATGGAATCAGATGATCCATTGTGGCGACCCCTAACCGGGAAAAGCTGAAAGAAGAAGAAGGAGTCACTGAACAAAGAGGGGACAGGGGGGTTTAGGGTTTCTTAAATTGGGGAGGTGAAGGTCAGTCTGGAGAGGAGTAGAAGGGCAGTTGTTTGGCTTGTAGATAAGATTGTGGATAGTGAAGAGTTGGCAATAGTTTAAGTGCAGAGTGAGGGGCAGGCAATACTGTGTTCTGTGGAGGAGATTAGTTGCAAATTTAGCCATTTTGTAATAGCATTGTTGTATTTTTCCCAGTAGAGAAGCTTGTAAGTTGGCAAGAATGGGAGCAGCATTGCAGAGTGCTAGGACAAGGTTAGTTGAGGCAATGTTTTTTTTTTTTTTTTTTTGCATGGTCTAACAGGAATTTCTTGCTCCTATGAGAAAGCCCAGTTTTTGATGTGTTTTTGTTTACTGCATGCTGAATGTGGTAGTCAGTTTTCAGGTTTTCATCTATGTATACTCCTAGTAGCTTAGTATGTGTTACAAATTCAGTAGTAGTAGAATTTGCAGAGGTTATGGTAAAACTTGTCTTTAGGGGGTATTTTGGCGGGGTTGAGGAGTAGTTGAGAGTTTGCTAGCCATGTTTTGATTGATAAGAAAGTTTCCTGGGTCACTTGTAGTTTATTTTGGTTGTGGGCTGAACAGATAAGAGTGGAGTTGTTAGTATATTGTATGATGGAGGCATATTTATTAGTTGTGTGCAGGTCATTAATGAAAATATGAAATAAAATCAGATCGAGGATGGAGCCTTAGTGAGCTTCAATGGAAAGGTGTAGAATTGATTTTGCCATTTCATTGCTTGGGACCTGCAGCTAAGGGGGCTATGAAACCAACTCAGGGATGAGTTATTGAGACTTAGGAGAGCTAATCCAGACAAGAGTTTATGGTGAGAATTTATGTCAAAGGCCTTTGATAAATCATGAAACAGGGCTAATACTAGTTCACTATAATGAAAATGAAACCTACATTATGTGGAGGTAATAAGAAGGTTTTGGGTGACACAGTTAAGAAATGACATTGTATGCATTTCTCAAGGACTTTAGATACAGGAGAAAGGATTGTTTTACAGCGGAAGTTACTTACGTCTGTGAAATTTCCATCTTTGTGTAATGGCAGAATTTAGGATTTTTTCCACAGGAGTGGATATAAAATTCTTTGATAGAGCAGTTTATCAAGATTGATACTGGGTATGCTATAAGCTTCAGATGCCATTTTTAAGTATTCATCTGGTAATTTGTCAGGTATTCGGATACTATGTTTGAGTTTAAGTAGGCATTTTTTGATTAGAGAAATGGTGATTGGTTGAAAACAGAAAATGTGAGAATGGTAATTGACTTGGGGTGGTGCTAGTAGGGAGGCTAGGGGAAGAGTTGTTGAGTTATGAGGTTTTAAATTCCACAGAGTGAGTATTGAAAAGGTGGGCAATGTTGTTATCATTATTGTTGGATGAGGATGGTACAGGTTGTGTAGTCCAACTTGATTTGGGTAATTGAATGATGGAGGCACAGAATGCTTTTGGGTTATTTGGATTATTATTTTGGAGGTTAGTACAAAATATTTTCTTATTTGTTATGATGTTATATTTAGTACAGTTTCTAAGGTGCCTATAAGTCTGGATTTTTTTTTGTGGGGGTGGGGGTTATATTGAGTCCAGACTTTCCAAGCCATGTCTGTTTGCATCATTAGTTGCCTAGAGCTTTTGAATAACCAGGAGACAGGGTTAGATTTTACTCCTTTTGTTCTAAGCTCAAAGGTTGTTTAGAAAAAGTTTATTGAATTCAGACATGGCATCATCCAGAGGTGTAGTCTTAGTATATTCCAGTTGCATTGCTTCATGTTGTGGATAGGTTTATGACTGTTGAGGTTTGCTAGATTGCAGACTATATTATAATGGGGTTGCTTTTGGAAATTTAAAAGTTTTTTAACATGAATGTTGGGAGGTGGTCACTTAGTGTGTCTGGGAGGGTGCCTAGAGAACTTTACATTGTTAGGGGAAGATGTGAGTATCCATTCTATTTTTGATTTTTGATTATTGTTTTTGTTGTAATGGCTTGGAGATGTAATAAGTTGTGTGAGGCCATAATGGTTGATGGCATTTGCAGGGTTATCAGAAGTGACGTTGAGCCTGTCAATGTTGAAATCACTTAAAATTAATTTTTCTTGTGGGATATTGGTAGATGTCAGTAGAAGTAGTGTTCTCTGGTGGTTGTATTGTCACTATTAAAGCCCTACACATTTGAATAATGAAATGCTCTTATATGGGATAAGAGTCCAACAAATCAACATCAAGCCTCAAGGAACTTTGAGATGTGAATTTATCATTTATTCATTTAACATTTGTTTACCAGGAAAGGCCAACTAGGATAGTGGCCATTTTCAGAGGAGGCCTGGGGAGAAATGGTCCAGATGCATGTCTTTGGAATCATCATAAAAAAATATTTAAAATAAAAAGATCATAAAGCCAAATAAAGGAGTGTGACCATGCAGCCTCAAATAAAAACTCAGTAAAACACCAGTGGCTCACGTAGTGCTGAAACTGCCACTGGGGACTGTCTATTTGGTGAAATTCCATAAGTACACAGTAAAACATAGTAAACCACCATCTGAATAGATATACAAAGGTAAATACAGATGTAGCCACGAGGAGACTAAAACGTGTAGCGAATTAAGTGAATTTCTTTAAAATAACAAAACGATTAAGCGCTTTCGTCCTATATGTTCAGGACTTCATCAGGACCTGGCTGTGTCTGCATTTACTTTTGTATATCTATTCAGATGGTGGATTACTGTGTTTTGCTGTGTTTTGCTGTGTACTTATGGAATTTCACCAAGTGGACAGTCTCCAGTGACAGTTTTGGTACTATGTGAGCTGTTGGTGTTTTATAAAATAAAGATATAGTTAAATGGCCAGTGAAAAATCGTATGACCATTCAACGAATAATACTGACTGGAAAATAAAGGAGTAAGTCACGTCAAATGAACAACTGAAGTGTACACTCTCCATTTGCTGGCATCTTTTTTTTGTTTTTAGCCACTTACAGCAGCACCCATTGCAAGACCAGCCACAGAGTTTTCACTGGACAGGCACATGGAAATGGTAAGACTAAAAAAAACCCTGAACTCCCATGAATGCGGTACTGCTCGCAGTATGCTTGACCTTCACCCCTAAAATATGCCACAGGGCTCTCACTTCTTGCAGAATAAATGGGTCAGTAGGTGGCCATGGGGATGGAAACTTGAGGGTCAGAGAGTGACTGGAGGACAAAAGAAAAAAATTAAGTACACTTGTATAGAGAGTATATTTGTGCTATACAGGTAGGTGCAGTACTGTTCATATACTAAAGGTTTTTGATGGACATTACAGCGTACATGACGTTAGTATGTTAGCATTAATTTCAAACTAAAGTCAGAAAGCTGTGATTAAGGCCATCATTAATAGTCACGTAGAAGCGTCATATATAGTGTACAGTTTCTCCTGATCATATTTAAAATATGGTTAGTCGCCTTGTTTTATTCTCATCCCAAGTAAACATGGTAGTAAAACACTATACAAATCAAATTTGTTCTAGTGCAGTGGCAAAACAAGTTAAGCTACTGCAAAACTGATGATTGAAATGTCACTTTAAAGCCAATATTCTGAGTCTTGTAAAGTTGATATTTTGGATCATGGGTTCATTATCTCCCAGAAATTGATCAAAATGTTTCAGTTTCTTTCTCCAGCAAGCAAAACAAGGAACAGCATTCTGGACCATTTTTATTCCTGTCTGCTGATGTTCTGACCCAGGCAGAAGGCTTCTGATAAAGCCATTGCTCTACAGGCATTACAGTGAAAAAAAATATCTGTTGGTTGCCAGCGTAAAACAGTTATTCACCCCTCTCATGTCAGTCATTTTTCTTGGAAACATTTCACACCCTCCTTCCCCATCTCAATAACAAGCAAGGTACTAGTCCTTTCACGTCACCTCCTGTATGGCACTAATCAAGGCAATTATTATGCTGTCCAGACAAGAAAAAGAAAAGTTGATAGTCTTAAGAAATTACCAGAAAAAGAACCAAATGTGATGTTCCAGTTTCAGAAGTCACTAAAGCAGCCTAGAAATTAATTTTATAATTTTGTGTAGACATGAATAAAGCAGTAAAGCAGAATTGCCTAACAATATATCTGTATTGCATCACTATTTTTTCTAGGGAATTTCAGTCCAGACTTGGTTGACAAAGGAGAAAATTGTTAATTTTTATTTTTTTACGTGTTTGTGTGTGTGTGTGTGTGTGTGTGTGTGTGTGTGTGTGTGTGTGTGTGTGTGTGTGTGTGTGTAAGCTAAGGGTGGAGGGCATACTTCACTGCATAAAAACATTATTATTTTATTATTTTATCACTGTTTAAGAGGAATACAAGAAAACAGACTGAATGCTGCCAGGGATAAATAAATATAGCAGTAAGCAAGAAACTTGGATCTCTGGGTGGTCTGGCCAGGTGGTCGTTGTCTGCTGACAAACTCCATGTGTAAGTTCACATTTATATTTATTATATTGCTTAATTTCATAAGCACTTCACAGAAAAAATAAACTCAAACAGTGTAATAAAATTATTTGACCTAATAAAAATGCAATTTGAATTATGTTTGCAAACAGCAGCTCCTACTAACACATGCTAATTCTGACTTTCAGTGGAGTGGCTTGCAGCAAACGAATGTAACAAGTAGGGCAGCACAGTTTGTTACATAATAAAGTTACTTTGTTAAAAGACAGCTAACTGTCCAGAGGCCAGTTAGTAAGGTCTATAAAACGAAGCTAACTCACAAATGGTCACAACCTAAATAAAATGGCCAGTTCTAAAAGGCGGTGTCCTAGCAGTCGAAAATCTTCAAAAGGAAAACCTAAACGAGGAGTCTCTAGTAACTAATAAAGTTCTTTTGTTGACATATGCAAAGCAGAACTCAACAAATCAACTTAAAACCATAAACAGGTAGCTCTCTGAGCATAGGTAATAAAAAAGACAACAAAGCTACCCAGAGAAATCTTTAAAAGTCATCTATTAGTCAGTCTAAAAATTGTAGTGAAAATGTTTGAGAATCCACTTATATCAGGTCTTTGAACAAAGTGATTCCATGGTAAACAAAGCTGTATTCCAAAATGCTCCACAACAAAACCTTCTTCAGGATGCCTCCAGGACACACCAGTAATGTCATCCTTGTTTTTGCCTCCTGCTTCAGCCAGAACTTGTCTCAAAACAAGTGAGTCCTTGTGAGACATATTACTATAACTGCCAAAAGCAGCTAATAGTCAGCAGAATCTTTTCTTAAAGATATCAAAAAGTACATGGCCTGCTACTGTCAGTCGTGAACAGATAATTTTAGCAGCATTAGTGGCAGAAGTTGCACAAACTGCACAACTCTAACATTTTACCCAGCTGGAGAGCTATGGAACCACAAGTAAGGAATCACAACAAAGAACTCCAATCATCTCAAGAATAGCTAGCAAAAGTTTGAATGGAAAAAAATTTAGCAAAACTCTGCTGCCTGGTAATCAGCTGCTGCCAGTTTTGTGAGTGTAACTGCATCTATTACAGTAAATGTTTCATTGTAGGAATATCAAAGGAAGGCTTTCTGTATTGTATTGGAAGTATTAGGCTCATGTCTTGTAGATTAGTGAATGTATTAGGTCACTGGGGTTACGCTGAGCATGGGATGATATACATAGCAACTACGAGTACAGCTCATTAGACATTCTTACTTATTTTGCAGGTTAGATATGCACAATCTGTTGACATGAGAAGATGCGTACCTCCATTGTCACTGGTATTTTATGAGGTAAAGGACCATAATAGTGAGGGGTCAAAGTAGGAGCTGATATTAGAGACTTCAGGGACAGTCACTGGTAGACAGTCATTTCAATTAAAACTAAAGTGAGTGTATAGGTATTTAAAATTTCTGGCTTGCCTGATAGCTTTATCTCTGTTGACAGGTAGTAAAGATGAAAAAAAAACTATTAGTATACACATGAACAATTTGACTGCACAGGTCGACAGCATCTCTTTTAGCATCTTAGGACTCTACAGTCACCCTAGATAATACATGGTACAGTCAAGACACATTACTAAAGCACAGAGTTACTTAACAATATTTGCCCTGTACTCTACTCGATCCTCAGATTTTATTTGTATCACCATTTTTTGTTATACTCTTGAATTATATGACTTAAATATTTTACTAGTATTTTTTAATGCTTTATAGCATTTTTGATACTCTGTGTGCTAAATATATTTAAAAGAGTTTACTGATACCATAATATTAGAGCAGTAACCTGAAAAAGAACTTGAAATGTCATCAACATTTTTTCTTTCCCGGAGCCTGGCTTGTCTATTAACATAGGTGATAGCCTGATATTTCGCAGGAAAGACTAATTGCTTGTGCAACGGGGATTTACCCTTTCCTCATGTTTGTGTGTCTTCAGAATTAGTATATGTATGGAAGTAGTAAGGGTGGGGGTGCAACCTTCTACATCAGGGGTGCAGAAGGGGATTGCCCCATACAAAAACATTTTTTTTTTCATTTTTTTCCACTCCTGAATACTGTTTTCATTCCAGAGGTTTGTGTCATTTCTGATCTCACTTGTGTGAAGCAATTACAGATAATTTGCAGACTTGTCAGGGAGCCCTTCCTTCCTCCTTAGTTTGTTCTTTCTCCATTTCCTCCTCTCATTATTCCTTTTAGTGAAACACGAGGTAACAGTACTTATCTAGCAACCTGGAGAATATTTTTTCTTACAAGTGTTGCATTTTGTCTGGCCTTGTTGGGTTCTGCTCTCAGAGAATTATTATAATGTGAATGATTAAGATGGATGCTACTGTATAATGCTAGTGTTTTTCCTTGATAGGTTTTATTTTCAGAACTGTGAACTATGGAAACTGGCTGTTTTCCAGTAAGGAACATTGTTATTAGTCTTATTGACAGAACAGTTAACATGCAGCATTTAAAAACTGTCCTCAGTGTTTTGCTAACATGCTGAGTGGTTACTAAGAATAACATTTGACATTATTTACATTGCCTAACATGCTACATTTTATTTTGAACCTGAATCATGGAAAGCGTTTCAATTTGGTTTAAAATATATTATGATGTTTTGCTCACTTGAAAATGCTTTTATGTAGAATGCATACACAACAAATGCAAATAACCTCTGAAATGTGATATGTGTCTTTAAAATACTAACAGAATATACATTTTTCTTTGAAGTATTGTGATAAGCAGTGAGTCTGTTTTGTAACAATTAATGCTTCGCCGTGATACTGTCCAGCGCTCTGTTCTGTTGTGTGGTTTTAAATCCTACTCATTTTGGAACAGAAAGAAGCTGTGCAATGTTAACAGCTGGAATGCAAGAAAAACAGAAGGATGACCATATGTGACATAACTGAGAATATTTTCTGTGAACGTCTATCAGGGTATATATTAGCTGTATTTAAACAACATCCTGTTGCTTTGTGTGTTTTCATCGCTTTGGAACTTGCGCTAGCATTCGGTAAACAATTTCCTTGCAACAAGGAGTATACCCCTTAATGTGCCTCTGCTGCAGTGTGCAGTTTAATGAGGACATAAGTAATCATTTGTAAGAGCAGTAAAATAACATTCCAAATGTTCTATGGCCCTTCAGGAAATATCACATTATAATGAAAGCTGGATAGTGCTGAAAACAATTATTGTTTGCAGTTTCACTCACAAATTTTAATGCCTTTGGTGTTTCTTCATTCATAAATGTAAACTTGAGGAGATATAATGTTTGCCTGCCTTATAATATGTTTGTTGAATTGTTCTGAAATGTTAAATTACATGATACATTGTAATGAATACTTAACTTCCTATCTTGAAAGATTATCTTCTCCTTTGCTTCGAGACTGGTGAAGCATTAATTTGCAGTTTTGACCACAAGTTGTGAGGCTAATTTTGTTAAGAATCATTGGATATACGATTAAAACTTTTCTTGTTGTACTGATCTTCCAAGTAAAAGCCCATAACCATTTAGCTGCTTCCATCCATTTTTGAAAACATAATTTATCCTTTTCAAGATTGTGGAGTCACTGGAACCTATCCTGGCAGCTAATGAGCACAGAGCTTTGAAGATTATTCTTAATAGTGTTTTGGTGTATCACAGAGCACATACACTCAGTAGCACACTGCATACATGGCTGTGGGCAAATCAGCTGGCTGCATGTCCTTGGGAGGTGAAACCAAAGCACCTGGAGATAATCCATACAGATGCAGGCAGGGCATACAGACTCCTTACAGAAAGCTGTCCAGATGAGAAAAGTATTTGTGGACCTTCTGCTGTGAGGTGACAGTACTACTGTACTAACTCCAAACAGCTTCCTCAATGCAGAAATATTTACTTTTATCATGCTGTTGTATTACACATCAAGATATTTGTTTAATGATGGTTAGTCATGCAACTACATGGATTACACATGGATTAGTATAACAAGTTCAAAAGCTGTATATATTAAAAACAAATCAGTTGACCATATTTGTGTATGCTTTATCACAAATACTTGTACTTCTAGTGTCCGACTTATAAGCTCATTGCAAAAGCATAAATGAAAAGTTTTTTGGCGGTGTCAGTCTCCCTGTATGTTATTGTATGGAGCATTTTCTTTCCAAACTCATCTTAGTATTAACTCCACTTTCAAATGGTTGCAGGGGAAAATGAAAATAGGTAATGGGAACAATAGTACTCTTTCTGTCCCAGTGTAAAAATAGGAGACACTGTCAAGAACTTGTAAAACTGACAAGGGTCATTTGTCATTTGGGCAAAAATTTATCAACTTTTTGGGACATAACTATGAGGGCTGCTGTGCTTCTACTGCACTCCCTTACTTTACATAAACATCACTAAGATTGGAACAGGTAGGAGAAAGGGGCAAAAAGCCGTCCTTTAAAATTGATGAAATGAAGGACTCTGCTGACAAGTTAGAAATCCTTGTGTTACATTTCGTTGGTGTGCAAAGAAGCCATTGTCTTTTTTTAATGTATCCTAAAAAGATAAAGGACGTGGTAAAATCAGGTATCAAGTGCACTGCATAGATTTTTTTGTTTACCTATTGTCTTTATACAACATCAAAAGTTTGCATACACTTGCGGAATGCTATTGACAGTTTATGTACATCCTTGGTGCATCATCAAGGATACTAAAGTTCCCTCTAAAACCTGACATATTTATGCTACTCGCTAACAACTGATGTTAAAAGTTCAAGACACTGCACACTTAAAACCAAGATGTATACACTACTTCAAACCACCCTAGCCAACCTAAAACAGTCCCTAAACCCAACTCTGAACTTAGTTTATTAAAAAGAGTAAAATAAAGTTAAAATACTGACTTCATTTCCCATTCAATTCATTCTAAAATATGTATCTATCCATCTCTCTCTCTCTCTATATATATATATATATATATATATATATATATATATATATATATATATACATACATACAGTAGATATAAAAAGTTTACACATCCCTGTTAAAATGCCAGGTTTTTGTGATATAAAAAAAACGAGACCACAATAAATCATTTCAAAACTTTTCCCACCTTTAATGTGGCCTATAACCTGTACAATTCAATTGAAAAACAAACAAATCTGTTAGGGGAAAAAAAAATAAAAAGCATACAATACGCTGTTTGCATAAGTGTGCATACCCTTAAATTAATACTTTGCTGTGTGTGCACATCCTTAAACTAACATTTTGTTGAGGCACCTTTTAATTTAATTACAGCATTCAGTCTTCTTGGGTAGGAGTCTATCAGCATGGCACATCTTGACTTGGCAATATTTGCCCATTCTTCCTTGCAACAGCGCACCAAATCTGTCAGATTACGAGGGCATCTCTTTGCACAGCCCTCTTCAGGTCACCCCAGAGATTTTCTATTGGATTTACATCTGAGCTCTGGCTGGGCCTTTCCAAAACTTTAATCTTCTCCTGGTGAAGCCATTATTTTGTTGATTTGGATGCATGCTTGGGGTCATTGTCGTGTCGAAAGATGAAATTCCCCTTCATCTTCAGCTTTTCTAGCAGATGCATGAAGGTTTTGGGCCAAAAGTGACTTTTATTTTGAATTGTTCATAATTCCTTCCACATTGAATAAAACTCCAGTTCCTGCTGAAGAAAAGCAACCCAAAGCATGATACTGCCATCACCATGCTTCACTGTGGGGATGGTGTTCTTTTGGTGATGCAAAGTGTTGTTTTTTCGCCTTTTGGAATTGTGGCCAAAAAGTTCAACCTTGGTCTCATTAGACCATAACACATTTTCCCACGCTTTTGGGAGACTAGATGTATTGTTTTGCAAATTTTAGCTGGGCCTGGATGTTTTTCTGTGTAAGAAAAGGCTTCCGTCATGCAACCCTACCCCATAGTCCAGACATATGGAGAATATAGGAGATTGTTGTCACATGTAGTACACAACCAGTACTTGCCAGAAATTCCTGCAGCTCCTTTAATGTTGCTATAGGTCTCTTGGCACCCTCCCTGATCAGTTTTTATCTTATCTTTTCATCAATTTTGCAGGGATGCCTAGTTCTTTGCAACATCACTGTTGTCCCATATTTTCTTCACTTTTTGATGACTGTCTTTACTGTGTTCCATGGTATATCCAACGCTGTAGAAATTTTTTGTACCCTTCTCCTGACTGATACCTTTCAACAATGAGATCCGTTTGATGCTTTGTAAACTCTCTGCGAACCATGTCTTTTGCTGTAGCAGGCAATTGAGTAAATATCAGGAATATCCTACTAAGACAACTGAACTTTATTTGGGGTTAATCAGAGTCTCTTTAATTGATGGCAGGTGTGTACCCAAGAAGACTGAATGCTGTAATTAAATCAAAAGATGCTTCCAGAAAGTATTAGTTTAAGGGTATGCACACACAACAAAGTATTAGTTTAAGGGTGTGCACACATATGCAACCCACCATATTGTACGTTTTTTATTTTTTATATTTTTCCCCTAACAGATTTGTTTGTTTTTCAATTGAATTGTACAGGTTATAGGTCACATTAAAGGTGGGAAACGTTTTGAAATGATTTATTATGGTCTCATTTTTTTATATCACAAAAACCTGGCATTTTAACAGGGGTGTGTAAACTTTTTATATCCACTGTGTGTATATACATGTGTGTGTGTATGTATGTGTATATATATATATATATATATATATATATATATATATATATATATGTGTGTGTGTGTGTGTGTGTGTGTGTGTGTATATATATATATATATACATATATATATATATATATATATATATATATATATATATATATATATATATATATATATATATATATATATATATATAGTTCCACATCACACACATAAAATGCATACAGAGCAGTTTCATAAATGCATTCTTACACTATGTTTAGTATGCTTCCTGTCATTAGTGCAGTTTAATCACGTGGATCATGGTAATGATGTGTAGCTTAAAGATGAATGTATGTTTCTTTGAATGGCATGTCACAGAGTATAGCACACATCTTTGTACTACATATATTGTTGGGTGAATCAATGTGTGGCTTTTCTGCATAGTACAATCTGGCAGGGAACAACTTCTGTGTAGAGTATGTCTGTGTCTGACATACCTTTTTCAGTTGTTCCTGCTCTGGTGCACTGTTATTCCACAGATATTTGAATGATTAGACATGACAATGGAAGTAGAGCCATTACCATAATATGCTAATGAGGATGTAGTGGTGTGAGAGTTCCCATAGATGGGGGTGTGACACTTACTGCAAGGGAGAGGGAACAGCTTGGTTTTGGTACCAGGTTTGCCGGAACCTCAGTAAACTCTAGTGCATTTTTCCTGCTATACAGAGTGTTCTTTAATTTTTCCTCTTTTTTCTTTTTTTGACTTAAGAGCAGATATTGCTGTTTAGCACTGTATAATAAGCAACACATCAGGATAAAGGGAATTGGTGTGTACAGAAGCGTTGCATCAACTGTTGATTTGTGGTTCTTGTTTCATAAGATGTGCTGTTGGGACTAAGCCATACACAGTTGGTGTAGTGTTCCTGAATCTTATATGATCCTGAGGGGATCATTTGCATGTATGCTGCATGCACAGAGCAGTGTGGCTACACACAGTGGGTTAAGACTGTATATATCTTACCCCACTTTATAGCAATCTTTATGAATCAAACAAGTCTTAGTATACCATTCACCGAGTACTGCAGTGCTTCAGTGGGGCACAGTGATCATCAGTAATGTGCAGCCCCTGAATTAACACTACTCACCTAAATCAACCCCTAAAAATATACTTTCTTATATTTCCCTTCTAGGTCCTCTGAAATGTTCCCACTGTTACAAATCAAGTTCGAGTTCCGACCTATAAATAATATTCCCTGCTGAAAGCTTATTTCATCCAAAATTTTCTTACACTCCATAATAGCAGTTTTTGGTGGAATATAAATACATGGCAGAGCATGTATGTATGTATGTATGCATGTTTGTATTTATTTATTTATTTGTTTGTCTTATTTGACTGGGAAAGTCTGACTGGACAGGACCCATTTTCAGTGGAGGTCCAGGGAAAAAAGCTCTGCCATAGTACATTTAATATTAACAAGTGAATTTCAGACAGTTGTCAAAAAAACAGCAGTTACATTTCTCATGAAACAACAAACATAATTACAAGCCGGGTATGTACAGTAAAATATTTACGTCAGCAGTTGTAAGCCTGTACAGTTGTTCCAGCTGTACAATTTTGCAGAAGTAAATGGATTGATACTGCAGAAGAGAGAACAGTTTTGTAAAGAAGTTTAGTATTTTTACATTTCAGTAAAGAAGGGTTTGCAAGGAATTCAATATACCTAATGAAGTAAGTTATAACATTTTTAGGAATGGGATTTTAGTATTGCACAGGTTTGTAAAAAGTTCAAGAGCTATAGTGAAGTAAGTTATAGAATTATGTTAGAGGGTAGATAGTAGTTGTGCATAAGAGGATAGTGGCAATAACACACAACTGAGGAAGCATGGAATAGGATTAGTTCTGTTTAAGCTGCCTGTTCCAAACTGGTTTATCTAAAAGGTTTATGACTTAGGTATGCAGGAGTTGCAATTTCAGGGGCAAAGTGATGAAGGGGGAGCAGTTTGAAAAAATGCGGGGTGTGTGAAAAGGGATGTATTAATTCAAGTGCAAGAGGGAAAGTTGTTATGGGTGTAATGATCCAATTAGAAGAGGGCAAAAAGTTAATGATAAGAAATAAAAAGTTTGTGCTTTCACTAGAGGTCTCAACCTGGAGATGAACATGCGCATGACGAGAACTGGGTAAGGTATTGGGTTGAGTTGGATTTTATAGCTTGGGAATTTGTTAATCATTTTCATTTGTATAGGGATGGTGTTCTAGAGCTTGGAGATGTAACAAGAGTATAGTGAGCTCCCCCGATGAATTATTTGCTTTAGTAGTACTTAGTAGAAATGTTATCAACAGAACGGAGGTCCCTTGTAGTGGTATAGGCAATAATATGTTATAATGCAGGGCATTGTTCAGGAAAATATATAAGTTTAAATGCCATAACTAGCTGAGAGTCTGTTATGTAGTTGTTAAGCTGTAGCTAGTTTAGTTGATTTAAGGCTTGGCAGTGGTGAGCTTGGTGTGCAGTGTTGGTAGCAAATTTAGTTGCTTTGTTGTAACAGAAGGCTAGTTTGGATTTTAATGTAGAGCTTAGGTATGTAAGGATAGGTGAGGCATATAAGAGGGTTGGAAACAAGTAGGATGAGGCTAAGGTTGTTCTTGCTCTGTGTGTAAGGTACTGTTTTGCCCTGTATGGGAAGCCAAGTTTTTGACGGGTCTTTTTAAGTGTTTGAAGAATATGTTGACCAAATTTAAGATCTATTACAGTGCCCAGTAATTTAGTCTGTGGTACTACCTCAATTTTAATATTATTTGCAGATGTAACCAAGAAAGATTGTTTTTGATAGAGAGAATATTTTTGGGGTGAAGAGCATATTTTTTGTTTTATTGGGATTAAGGAGTAGGTTTGAATTTTTCAGTCGGATCTCGATTGGAAAGAAAGAAATTTGAATGATTTCTTGCAGTTTGGATATTGTGGGGCTGTACTTATTAAATTTGAGGCATCTCCATATTGTACTATATTTGCTTGGTGTATGGGAGTGTGGAGCTTGTTTAAAAAAATATTAAAAAGAAGGGGTCCTGGTGTAGAGCTCTGAGGGATATCTATGATAACTGGAAGAGAGGTCCTTTTGCCATTTGACTTGTTTCCTTCCAGATAAATAACTAAGGAACCATTTAAGAGAGGATTGAGAAAGACCTATAGAAGAGAGTTCAGTGAGTAATTGTTGGTGTAATACAGTGTTGAAAGTTTTGGATAAGTATAGGAACATATTTGACACTAGGTAACGATTGTTCCTATGCTGGTTTATAGTGCTGGTGAAGTGAATGAGGGCAGTCGTTGTGCAGTGCTGAGGTCTGAAATCATGTTGTGTTTCCAAGAGCAGGTTATTTGAATTTAGATATTATAGAAGGTGAGCATGGTTATATTTTGTAAGTATTTTTGATAGAGGTGAGAAAATTGTAATGAGTCTGTAGTTATTAAAATCTGTAGATATGCCACATTTGTATAAAGGTATAATAGTGGATTTTTTCCAGATGGAAGGAATGTATTTTTCGGTTATAGATGTATTTATCAGGGTTTACTTCAGAAGACTGAAAAACCAAAAGACTGAATCCCAAAAGACTGAAAATTCAAAATATTGAATGATGGAATTTGCCTCCACTGTTGTGCGATCCTGGAGATGGTATATATAGTTAGCAGGGGGTGGGGGGGTGCAGCTCCCCACATATGAGATGCTGGGGGGCTTGCCCCCGCATTAAAAATGTTTTAAGTATTTTGAATTTTCAATTTTTTTGTGATTTAGTCTTTTGGTTTTGTCAGTTTTCGGAAGTAGACCCTTTTATCAATATTTAGACTAGAAAAGCAATTGCATCTGCAGCCATTTTTAAGTAGTCTGAGGGGTGTTGGTCAGCAGCTGGGGTTGTTGATTTTAACTTATGTAGGAGTTTCATAATAGCAGAGGTAGGTACTGGGCTAAAGTCAAATAGCTGAGGATATTTAGCAGATGTTGCTGTTACTGAGAGGGTAGTAGAAGTATTAATGTTTAAGGGACAATGTAGTCTCTGTAAAATAGTTGTTAACTGTGTGGGAATTGAATCAGTATTATTGTTGGATACAGAGGTGGGGTAGTATTTTGACCTGGATGTAAACATTTGTTTATGGATTTCCAGTAGAGCTTTAAGTTGTTTTGATGTTTATTTTGCAGGATGTTATATTATGTTGCTTGTCATGTTTTATTTGGCATTTTGTCCTGTTCCTTAGTTGCCTGAAATGTTGGAATGTATGTTGTGTTCTATTTTTGAGACACTTTTTCCAGGCTTTGTCACACTGTAGCATTAATTTCTTAAATCTGATGTTGTTATTTTCATTTGTTCCTCAATGAATGAGTCTCAGTTCCGACTTGGCCATTTTCTATAGATTCTTGGATCTGACTCTCGAGCTCCTTCCTTTACCCATAATGCCCCTTATTGCTAAATTATTTAGATCACATTCGCCACTCTAATGATTCAGTCGTGATTGCATTCTCTTGAGCTCTGGGTTGTAGTTATTAAGTTTTGTGAGTAGAAAAATAGAACTTAACTCCTTTTGATATTACTATATCTATTTTGTAGAGCCCTTCCTCTCTTTACTCCTTTCAGTTGTTCTCTAATCTTTTTATTCTACCTTTTATAGGTGCTTCCATTACCATAGTTGGTACTGGCCTTCCTTACCTTCCTTATAAAGTAGTTTTTTGTTACCATTGTTGGTACAACCTACTTTCTATCTCTCCAAAATAATAAAAAAAAAACATTTTATATAGATATTTGTATCTTGTTTGTTGTTTAGCATAGGTATGGGTGATAACCCTACCAGGTTTAAAAAGTACACTTTCTGTGGGCATAAGATATCTAATTCTGATGCCCACAGGGAGTGCGTTTATTATTTAGGCCCTTCACATTTAAGTGCCTTGTGAATTTTGTACTGGATGTAATGCAAGGGCCATCAGTGATAGACATAGTAAGTTGATACTTAAGGGCCTTTTGCCAGCTTCTTCTTCTTCTACAGCTTCTACTTCAGGAGCTCAACCCCCCCCTAAAAAGCAGCTATCTTTGTAGCCTTGGAAGTATAGAAAACACTCCCATGTACAGACCGCAGGATCCCCTCCAGTTTTGGACGCAACCTGCTGAAGTTAAAAACGTGTCGGATCTGACATCCTCAGATCCAACAGCCATAGTGTCTAAATCACAGAGGGTCCAGAGTCCCAGATTCTCTCTAGAGCTGGTGTCTCCTAGGCTCAGATTTCCCTTTTTACATTTCTTCCTTGACCAGTTCTTTCCAAAGTCTTTCTGAGGCAAATGTGGACAGGATGTTGAGAAAGTTACTTAGAACACAGATCCAGATGGAGGTTTTACTGGTTCCGCTTCCCATTGGATCCATGAGCCTTCAACCATCTTTGCACACAATTGTGACTTCTTCTCAGATCTTATCTACAGCTTCAGAGCCATTGGATCCAAGGGCGACAAGAGTTGAAGTGTAGGATCCAAAGATAGCACTTTCTTTTTTGGATCAGATGGTTTCCCTGACCTGTTCTGTGCAAATCCCCACTGAGCAGGATGAGTCTCGGAGCCGATGCATCGGTGTCAGATCCAGGGGGATGACTTTGCCTCCAAGGTTCTCAGAACCATTACTTCCCGTTTGAGGTTCGGTGCTAGACAGCTTGGAACTCCCTCCTCAGAGAGGAGATACGAGAGGGGTGGAGAATCAGCTGACCCAAGAGCTTCGGCTCCAGTGAGGTTGGTTTCCTCTGTCTTCGAGGAAGTGGAGAGGGCTTTTACCCATCCAAGGGCTTCTTTGACTTTCACATCCTCAGATCCTGCCCCCATTCCTTCATCGGATTTGAGCTAAAAGCCTCATCATCTTGCTGCACAGGGACAGCCAGCCCGTAAGAGCTTCCAGGCAGTTCCTACTCAGGAAATTCCCATTTCTTCTGATATCTCTTCAGAGCAACCAATAATTCCAAGTAGAGTCCCAGGCAAAACCAAGACAGTAAATGTTCCAAAATAAGGAAACTCGAGGATCCAAAATATTAGAGAAAAAGAACTTTATTTAAAACAAGCGCTTTCGCCTGACTGTGTGTCAGGCTTTTTCAAGTTGCAATGAAATGTTAGTTGAAACCAAACCCTTTATATGGGTTGTTTTAATTTACATAATTGGTTAAATACCATTTAATTACAGTTCATTGACAATACATTTAAAGAAGAAATACCCCTAACTTAAAAACTCTTGTTTGAGTTTGGTTAAAAATAATAGTAATACAAACCACAGAAATAAAAAATACATGTCCATAGGTCGAAAACTTCGTGTTTATCTGAAGTTTTACACTTGTCAAAAAGGTCAAAACTGGAAATAACTAAACCAATATTAATTTTTAATTTGGTATGACTCTATACGGAACCAAAATCTCAAAACAAAAGTAACTTCTTAAAAAGTTGCTTACGAACTGTTGTTCTAAAACCATAATAAGTCATACTTAAAAAACATATATATGTGTATCCAAAAATGTCATAGACTCATTTAAAATTGTTAAAAATGTAAAATTATCAGAGACATATTTATATGTGTGCTCTATATATTTTTTATTAACTGCTGCGTTCTAACTAAAATGTCTAGCAGTTGCCTTAATATAATGCTTCTAATGTTCCTGTTATAAAAACTCGCTGTCCTGGCCTATAAGCGTGCTCTTCTAATTTTAAGTACACTACTTATGCTTATGTTTTCATTCAAACCTGGACTCCTATTGGCCTCAAGTTTCAATTGCCAGTAGAGTTCCCTGTACTCTAAACCCGTCTCCCAGTCACCACCCCTGGGATCGGGAGGTACCTGTTCTAGTACTAGGAATTTGAACTTAAAGTTGTTGCAAACAAGGGAATGTTTGTAAAGTGCATTTGATTCCTTTTGTTTTGAAATTTCATATAAATGGTCATATATCCTTCTCCTTAAAGGTCTTTCTGTTTTACCAATATAAAAACTGGTACAGGAGATACAGATACCCAAATATACAATTCCTTTGCTGCCACAATTGGTAGAAAAGTTAGGATTAAACAAAAATTCCTTGAAGTAATAAATAAATTAGGTTCATTAAGGATGTGGGTGCATTGTTTGCACCTACCACATTTTGAGGTGCCTACTCTTGGTAACTGGGAAATCATTCTCGTGGTGTTCTTAGCTTCAAAGATTTCTTTTAAATTTGTATCATGTTTCCTAATAAATGTAGGGACTGGGGGTAGTAAATCCTTTAGTTCCTCGTGAAAAGAAATAACAGGCCAATGCCTGTTGACAATTTTTTCAATTTCAAAAGAATCACGGCAGTAGGTGTAAATAAAACTTCCATATAAGTGGTCGTCTTTACTAGTTGTTGCCTGATTAACTATACCTTCAGTCCCTAGTACAGGGGGGTACAGGTTATCTCTGTTGTCTATGACTTGTTTCGTCAAAGAATCTAGCAGGGTAGAAGGATAACCCCTTTCAAGAAATAAAGATTTCAAAAAATTAATTTCTAACATGAAGTCATCTAGAGTACTGGACATTCTTGAGGCGCTAATAAATTGCCCCTTAACTATGCCCTTTTTCTGGTAAAAAGGGTGTCCACTTGAAAAATGCAAGTATGTATTAGAAAAGAAGAAGTTACTTTTGTTTTGAGAATTTGGTTCCGTATAGAGTCACACCAAATTAAAAATTAATATTGGTTTAGTTATTTCCAGTTTTAACCTTTTTGACAAGTGTAAAACGTAGATAAACACGAAGTTTTCGACCTATGGACATGTATTTTTTATTTCTGTGGTTTGTATTACTATTATTTTTAACCAAACTCAAACAAGAGTTTTTAAGTTAGGGGTATTTCTTCTTTAAATGTATTGTCAGTGAACTGTAATTAAATGGTATTTAACCAATTATGTAAATTAAAACAACCCATATAAAGGGTTTGGTTTCAACTAACATTTCATTGCAACTTGAAAAAGCCTGACACACAGTCAGGCGAAAGCGCTTGTTTTAAATAAAGTTCTTTTTCGCTAATATTTTGGATCCTCGAGTTTCCTTATTTTGGAACATTTACTGTCTTGGTTTTGCCTGGGACTCTACTTGGAATTATTGGTTGGTTTGTGAACATTCTTTGATTTTTTTGGTCTAATTTGTGTGCTCTGCTCCATGGCTGACCAGATGGGAACTACAAACTTTGCTGATACACCACAGCTGTTCAATGACGACAATGATGACGCTCCGGTAACACGCAGAGAATTTAACCAGGCACTCTCTATCTTAACTGAGCTTACCAATTTGCTCAGAAACAACAGCAGCAATGAGGTTGTACTGCCTGGAAATCAACAGAACATTTACCATCTAAGAAACAAGGTCCCACTAGAGTCTTCAAGAGGAGGCAACGCGACCCTAGGAGTTACTTTTCCAACGAACTCTGTTTTTGTTAGAGCAGTCAGCTCAGAACACACTGGATCTCTTCCTGTCACGGAAAACAATGCACCGGACAAGCGGCCCAAAGATTTCAACTTTAATGCTTGGACTAATAAGCAATTTGTTTTTAACCAAGGTACTGTTAATTCTAATACTATTGAAAACATTGATTCTAATTTTACTGAGTTGAAAAACAAACTGTATAGTTATAAAAGTAATCAACTTGAAATCAACTATTTAAGAGAATGTGTAGCAGTGAAGCGGGTACCGAAGGGTCTACGCTGCTTTAAATTCCCCAACAATGTGCAAATGGGGACATTATATTACAACAAACTATGTGAAATATTTGATAGGGCTGGCATAGATGTATTAAATGTAGTGATATCTGAGTATGAGGCGAAAGCCGTTACTCTGTTATCTGAACTTAATACTTTGAACAACACACTCGTAAATGACAGTAATTTTCAAACTGTTAAATTTAACTATGATAGAGTGTTCAATGAAGTTGACCAATATTGTATCAGAATCTTAAATATAAAAATACATAAACTAGAACGCAATTTAATAGAATATCGCGAAGGGGTGGTATACCCACTACCCGGAAAGGCAAGGTGGGTTAACAAGACAAGTGTGTCTAGTTATAAAACTAACAACAATAGAGGGAACAACACTGATGAACATGGTTCCAATTACAATGAATTACCCCGTAGAAGTGAAAGATTGGCTGAAAAGGGAAGGAAGGACTCCTTCCAGGATTTTCAGCAACCCCCCGGGGAAACGGGGGGGGGGTGCAGAGGCAGACAAGGCAGGTGTGGAACAGGAGATAGCAGATAAGGATTTAATCCCTACACCCCAGGAGGTGAACTGTTTGGTTACTGAGCATGGCAACAATTTTGTCATCATCAAAAGGGACAACTTTTGGCACAGTGATCATCAGTAATGTGCAGCCCTGAATTAACCTACTCACCTAAATCAACCCCTAAAAATATAATTTCTTATATTTCCTTCTAGGTCCTCTGAAATGTTCCCACTGTACAAATCAAGTTGAGTTCGACCTATAAATAATATTCCCTGCTGAAAGCTTATTATTTCATCAAAATTTTCTTACACTCCATAATAGCAGTTTTTGGTGGAATATAAATACATGGCAAACATGTATGTATGTATGCATGTTTGTATTTATTTATTTATTTGTTTGTCTTATTTGACTGGGAAAGTCTGACTGGACAGGACCCATTTTCAGTGGAGGTCAGGGAAAAAAGCTCTGCCATAGTACATTTAATATTAACAAGTGAATTTCAGACAGTTGTCAAAAACAGCAGTTACATTTCTCATGAAACAACAAACATAATTACAAGCGGGTATGTACAGTAAAATATTTCGTCAACAGTTGTAAGCCTGTACAGTTGTTCCAGCTGTACAATTTTGCAGAAGTAAATGGATTGATACTGCAGAAGAGAGAACAGTTTGTAAAGAAGTTTAGTATTTTTACATTTCAGTAAAGAAGGGTTTGCAAGGAATTCAATATACCTAATGAAGTAAGTTATAACATTTTTAGGAATGGGATTTTAGTATTGCACAGGTTTGTAAAAAGTTCAAGAGCTATAGTGAAGTAAGTTATAGAATTATGTTAGAGGGTAGATAGTAGTTGTGCATAGGAGGATAGTGGCAATAACACACAACTGAGGAAGCATGGAATAGGATTAGTTCTGTTTAAGCTGCCTGTTCCAAACTGGTTTATCTAAAAGGTTTATGACTTAGGTATGCAGGAGTTGCATGACAGGGGCAAAGTGATGAAGGGGGAGCAGTTTGAAAAAATGCGGGGTGTGTGAAAAGGGATGTATTAATTCAAGTGCAAGAGGGAAAGTTGTTATGGGTGTAATGATCCAATTAGAAGAGGGCAAAAAGTTAATGATAAGAAATAAAAAGTTTGTGCTTTCACTAGAGGTCTCAACCTGGAGATGAACATGCGCATGACGAGAACTGGGTAAGGTATTGGGTTGAGTTGGATTTTATAGCTTGGGAATTTGTTAATCATTTTCATTTGTATAGGGATGGTGTTCTAGATCTTGGAGATGTAACAAGAGTATAGTGAGCTCCCCCGATGAATTATTTGCTTTAGTAGTACTTAGTAGAAATGTTATCAACAGAACGGAGGTCCCTTGTAGTGGTATAGGCAATAATATGTTATAATGCAGGGCATTGTTCAGGAAAATATATAAGTTTAAATGCCATAACTAGCTGAGAGTCTGTTATGTAGTTGTTAAGCTGTAGCTAGTTTAGTTGATTTAAGGCTTGGCAGTGGTGAGCTTGGTGTGCAGTGTTGGTAGCAAATTTAGTTGCTTTGTTGTAACAGAAGGCTAGTTTGGATTTTAATGTAGAGCTTAGGTATGTAAGGATAGGTGAGGCATATAAGAGGGTTGGAAACAAGTAGGATGAGGCTAAGGTTGTTCTTGCTCTGTGTGTAAGGTACTGTTTTGCCCTGTATGGGAAGCCAAGTTTTTGACGGGTCTTTTTAAGTGTTTGAAGAATATGTTGACCAAATTTAAGATTGAGATCTATTACAGTGCCCAGTAATTTAGTCTGTGGTACTACCTCAATTTTAATATTATTTGCAGATGTAACCAAGAAAGATTGTTTTTGATAGAGAGAATATTTTTGGGGTGAAGAGCATATTTTTTGTTTTATTGGGATTAAGGAGTAGGTTTGAATTTTTCAGTCGGATCTCGATTGAAAAGAAAGAAATTTGAATGATTTCTTGCAGTTTGGATATTGTGGGGCTGTACTTATTAAATTTGAGGCATCTCCATATTGTACTATATTTGCTTGGTGTATGGGAGTGTGGAGCTTGTTTAAAAAAATATTAAAAAGAAGGGGTCCTGGTGTAGAGCTCTGAGGGATATATATGATAACTGGAAGAGAGGTCCTTTTGCCATTTGACTTGTTTCCTTCCAGATAAATAACTAAGGAACCATTTAAGAGGATTGAGAAAGACCTATAGAAGAGAGTTCAGTGAGTAATTGTTGGTGTGATACAGTGTTGAAAGTTTTGGATAAGTATAGGAACATATTTGACACTAGGTAACGATTGTTCCTATGCTGGTTTATAGTGCTGGTGAAGTGAATGAGGGCAGTCGTTGTGCAGTGCTGAGGTCTGAAATCATGTTGTGTTTCCAAGAGCAGGTTATTTGAATTTAGATATTATAGAAGGTGAGCATGGTTATATTTTTTAAGTATTTTTGATAGAGGTGAGAAAATTGTAATGAGTCTGTAGTTATTAAAATCTGTAGATATGCCACATTTGTGTAAAGGTATAATAGTGGATTTTTTCCAGGTGGAAGGAATGTATTTTTCGGTTATAGATGTATTTATCAGGGTTTACTTCAGAAGACTGAAAAACCAAAAGACTGAATCCCAAAAGACTGAAAATTCAAAATATTGAATGATGGAATTTGCCTCCACTGTTGTGCGATCCTGGAGATGGTATATATAGTTAGCAGGGGGTGGGGAAGTGCAGCTCCCCACATATGAGATGCTGGGGGGCTTGCCCCCACATTAAAAATGTTTTAAGTATTTTGAATTTTCAATTTTTTTGTGATTTAGTCTTTTGGTTTTGTCAGTTTTCGGAAGTAGACCCTTTTATCAATATTTAGACTAGAAAAGCAATTGCATCTGCAGCCATTTTTAAGTAGTCTGAGGGGTGTTGGTCAGCAGCTGGGGTTGTTGATTTTAACTTATGTAGGAGTTTCATAATAGCAGAGGTAGGTACTGGGCTAAAGTCAAATAGCTGAGGATATTTAGCAGATGCTGCTGTTACTGAGAGGGTAGTAGAAGTATTAATGTTTAAGGGACAATGTAGTCTCTGTAAAATAGTTGTTAACTGTGTGGGAATTGAATCAGTATTATTGTTGGATACAGAGGTGGGGTAGTATTTTGACCTGGATGTAAACATTTGTTTATGGATTTCCAGTAGAGCTTTAAGTTGTTTTGATGTTTATTTTGCAGGATGTTATATTATGTTGCTTGTCATGTTTCATTTGGCATTTTGTCCTGTTCCTTAGTTGCCTGAAATGTTGGAATGTATGTTGTGTTCTATTTTTGAGACACTTTTTCCAGGCTTTGTCACACTGTAGCATTAATTTCTTAAATCTGATGTTGTTATTTTCATTTGTTCCTCAATGAATGAGTCTCAGTTCCGACTTGGCCATTTTCTATAGATTCTTGGATCTGACTCTTGAGCTCCTTCCTTTACCCATAATGCCCCTTATTGCTAAATTATTTAGATCACATTCGCCACTCTAATGATTCAGTCGTGATTGCATTCTCTTGAGCTCTGGGTTGTAGTTATTAAGTTTTGTGAGTAGAAAAATAGAACTTAACTCCTTTTGATATTACTATATCTATTTTGTAGAGCCCTTCCTCTCTTTACTCCTTTCAGTTGTTCTCTAATCTTTTTATTCTACCTTTTATAGGTGCTTCCATTACCATAGTTGGTACTGGCCTTCCTTACCTTCCTTATAAGGTAGTTTTTTGTTACCATTGTTGGTACAACCTACTTTCTATCTCTCCAAAATAAAAAAAAAAAAACATTTTATATTGATATTTGTATCTTATGCCCACAGAAAGTGTACTTTTTAAACCTGGTAGGGTTATCACCCATACCTATGCTAAACAACAAACAAGATACAAATAGAGTCATACCAAATTAAAAATTAATATTGGTTTAGTTATTTCCAGTTTTGACCTTTTTGACAAGTGTAAAACTTCAGATAAACACGGAGTTTTCGACCTATGGACATGTATTTTTTATTTCTGTGGTTTGTATTACTATTATTTTTAACCAAACTCAAACAAGAGTTTTTAAGTTAGAGGTATTTTTTCTTTAAATGTATTGCCAATGAACTGTAATTAAATGGTATTTAACCAATTATGTAAATTAAAACAACCCATATAAAGGGTTTGGTTTCAACTAACATTTCATTGCAACTTGAAAAAGCCTGACACACAGTCAGGCGAAAGCGCTTGTTTTAAATAAAGTTCTTTTTCGCTAATATTTTAGATCCTCAAGTTTCCTTATTTTGGAACATTTACTGTCTTGGTTTTGCCTGGACTCTACTTGGAATTATTGGTTGGTTTGTGAACATTCTTTGATTTTTTTGATCTCTTCAGAGCACCCCACTGAAGATGTTCCTGTGGTAAGTTGTGTAAGAGGAGGCACTTAGATTCCCATCAGGAATCTTTGACTGAAGACACTGATTTTGATGAGGGGGAAGGCTCCCTAAGATCACCACCAGAGGATGTCTGCTTTGGAGACATTTTAGAGATCATGCAACAAAAGGTGGTTGGCCCTCCCAAAGCCCTTTTCAAGAGGAGTCGGTGCTCATAGAAGCCTTCGGGTCTGGCCTGCCTATGTCTTGGGTTACCCACAGCAGATGACCTTATAAACCTTGTCTCCTGCTAGGCTTGGAAGGAACTGGACAGCGTAGAACCTATCCGCCATCAACCAGATAAGATCTTGGGAGCCCCTAAAGACAGGAAGTTTTGGAGTAAAGGAATCCCTGTAGATGCTATCGTTGTTGCGGCAGCCACCAGTAAGGAACTGGCTGAACAGAGTGCCACTGTCCATCCTCCTAATAGAGTCTAGGGCATTGTTATATATGGAAAGCGCATTTATGCTTCAGCAATTTTGCCTTTTGGTCACTTAACTACCTGGCACACTTTAGTAGATTACAGAGGGACTTGATAAGGGAACTCTCTAAGTCTACCCCAGGGTCCATGTTGGCAGAGGAATAGAAAACGTATTCCTCTCAACTGGCCACTCTACAGTCTGTACTGAGTGCATCCATGACATTACTTTCTCATGCAGCTGAAGGTTACTCATGGGCTGCTGGTTCAGGCATAGCCATTAGTAGACATGCCTGGATGAGACTGTGTGATTTTGCTGAGCCCTTTAAATCCTCATACATCATGCTGCCTTTAATGGCTCTTCCCTGTTTGGGCCCACTGTTAAAGAGTGAGCAAGACTGAAAGCCCTTGTCTGCTGTCGGAATCCATTTCTGTACCCCACAGAGACCCTTTTCGAGAAGTCAATGCAGTGGTAAGAAATTGTGGTTCAGAAAATGTCAAGGACCCTTTCAAGACACGTGTGGAGATTTTTCTCCCAGAGGCAGAGGGGGAAATAACAATGGAAGACACTGTCCCAAGCAGAGGGGTTTTTCAGCACTAAGCATCCTGAGACTGTTTCTCATACAGGCCTTTTCAGCTCTCCTGAAAGGTTATCCGACTGTTCTTCTCTGGAGGCAGTCGGGGAGCACTTATACTTGCCCCTAAACCCCTAGACAGCCATCACAGAAGACTCTTGGGTGCAAAGGATTATATCCAGAAGATATTACATTCCCTTTTCACAAAGTCCTTCACAAAAGAGACATCTCTCTCATATCCCTCAGTCAGAGGGATTTGGCAGCTCTGGAAATTCAAAAACTGCTAGAAAAAAGAGTCAGTCAAGATGTCCCACCAGACCAATTAACAATTAGGGAGTTCTTCTAGATTGTGGCTATTCCTTCTGTCCATTTATGTCTCCTGTCAAGCCTAATTAAACTGAAACCAGGTGGGGTAATTTCATTGTCTTTTATGTCTTTTTTTCAGCCATGTTTCTGTAGCTGTGGTTACTTCTGGGGAATATGTGGCAATAGAAGCATGAATTTCTTGTATTTTATTGCATATGCTTCTAAGATTGATATTTAGGAGGCGAAGGCTGGAATTGCAGCATGGGAGAGAAAAAGAATGTGTCATTTAAGAGTGTGTTGTTAGTGTGTTTTTGGTTTTTACTGTAGTGTGGGGCCAGGGTGTGGATGAATGTCTGCACACTTTTTGGGTAGAAATTTTATGAAGGAAAGTATGTAGCCAAATGCATTTGTGCTTTAGTTTTATTGGATTTTGTGTGGTAACATACTTAGATTTAAGATTCCTGTAATTAAAAACATCTAAGAACATATAGCGTAGGTGCTGTGATGAATGATAGAATTGGTAACTGCTGGTATAGTCAGTGTGGGTTTGTATGATTATTAATTATATTTGTTTGGGAGTTATGGGAGTTAGTAAAGAGTGCTGATGTGCAGAGGAGGCACACTAGTAGGGTTTGAGTCAGGATCATTTTGTACAATATTTAAGTTAGATTGTGCTGAAGATATTAGTTTGCACTGCAAAATGTTACTGGGCAAGACTAGTTATAGTCACAGCAATATAACTTCTAAAAGGACAAGCTGGGTAGCAGCACATTAAATGAGTCAGAGATGCTATTTGTAGGGCAGCTCCAATTGGGTTATGTTCTGATTATTTTGATGCAGGCATATGTTGGAAGAAGTGTATTGTGGAGTTGGGATATTTTAAATGTAGAGTTGAAGGGGGTAAGTAGGAATTTGGGGTAGGATAGGGAAATGGAGTGGGGCCGAACCACTAAATCAGCAAAGTAACACTGTTGTGAAAAACAATCAGTGAGCTTTGGCTATGACAGAAGGTAAGAATGTTGCCAGAGATAGTTAACTATATGAATTGGACAGTGTGAATTAGAAGTGGAGAGAAGGAAAAGGAGAATTACAGGGAGCAGTACACAAGCCCAGTAAGACTAAGCAGAGATTTACATGTGTGTTTAAGTATTTAGAGAGCTAGCTGCAAGATAAGGAAGAAAAAGAGGAGGGTGTAATCTGAAAATAAAAACAAAGCAAATAGTTGGTCCTGTTTTATGGTGGGAGGGAGTCAAGCTATGTATTGGCCATTATTTTGGACTACACACAAACCTGTTAAACTGATTGCCCATTATTATTGGCTGTAGCATATACCAGAGGTATAGGTGTTGTTGGGGATTCTGTTGAGCCATATCCTCTAATACAGAGTATGCACCTATACAGCTACCTACACAAGCTATACATCTTAGCTTATTTTAACTTTACTGGATTACACATGCATATCTACTTTGAATGCATGCTCTCAATCCTTTCAAGGATGGACTTCAGGCTTGGGTGATAGCTGCTGGACAGTGATAGTTCTTATGTAGCCTGTGCAGTGTATTAGCTGGGGCTGGTCTGGTCAGGGTTAACAGAGTAGGAGTAGAGATGGCTGAAGGGGATAAGAGACATTTAATTAACTCAGATACTAGATGCTGTTATGGTAAGCATATTACTATGTTTGAAGAATTCAGCTGGGGGAAAAAAATCAGATGGGAACAGGCAGTGCTTGTTACCAGGTCAGACATTTTTGCAGATATGTATGCACCACTGCCAAAAGGTGAGCTCAGATGTCCTTGTGTATGCAGGAACACTAATTAGCAAACAGACCTTTTATGGTCTTTTAGAACAAGATATAAAAGTGCACAACAGTGTAGCATAGTATATCTACCAGTCATGTGTATTGCTTGAGACTGGCATTAGACCCTGATTGTCCTTAGAATCAGGTACAACAGCATTTGAGGTCTGCAATTAACTCTAACCTGTAGGTTAATAAATTACAGCTAATCTGGTCAGCAATTAGTATTCTACACATTTTACAATGTAGCAGCAAGGGCGAACGTCCTATAGTTAAGTCACTGTTTACTTTTTATACCTATATTCATAGGTTTCTTGCCTGCTGCCATTCATTTGCCTGTGTAATTAGTAGCACTGTTAAACCAACACAAAATGTCTGTGGCTAACAGAGGGAGAAATTCTAGCAGATATGATAGAGGTGCCATACAGCAGCTTGTTTAACATGGGAAAGAAGAACTTGTTTCCTAAAAAACATACAACACTAGTACTCGAACTTTCTCACTTTGGAGAACTGCAGTTCAACAATATAAACACTAGTATATTTTTACTTTTGTATGCTGCCTTTTAGAGATAAAGACAATAAAAAGTTGTTAACATAAGAAAACAACTTCTAGCAGTATAATTAGTTTGTAGCACCATTTATGTGCAGTTTGTGCATAGTTAAACACATTCCCAGAAAGACTCTTAGCTGCTAAACTAGCAAGTTAAATTCTGCAAACATCACAATATAACATTTAGTATTTGCAACCTAGGGTTGGTTTAAGACTGCAGTAATATTCCTCCCTTGCCAAAAAAAACCTTACTGCCATAAATCTACCATTATTCTCTTTTATTTTTCCTCTTCTATCACTATTGGAGTCCTTCTAGCAATCTTTATTATTACCTCTTTTTCTTTATTCCTGATATTCTGATGAATATCCATTCTGAAATCCTTTCTTTGTCAAATTCACATGCTTATTTCTTCCTATATGTGTCTCCTGCAGCATTGCTGTTTGCACTCTGCATTTCTTAAAATAATTCATTACTCTTTCCTTTTTGTCTATAATTGAAAAGCCATTTACAGTACACGATATTATGGATAGAGTCGCCATTATGATAAAAAGCTGTTGTTCCCACTTATTATAATAGCAGTTTTTTTTTAATGTATATTTCCAACTTTTGTGTTACATGCACACACTAATGTTTGGCAGGCCGGTCTTTTATATAGTTATTTCTTCTCATCTCCATTTGAACTTGTGTCACATTTCTCAGTACTTTTTGTCTAAGCAAAAACCCTCAAAACAAAAAAAAAAAAAACTAAATATATTTTCCGAAAAAAACCATCCCCTATACATTTAGAACAAGTGTACAAAACTATTTACATTTTTAACAAATGAAGTTTAACCCTCCAGATAAGGACACTTGCCCCAAATCGACAGCTGCAGACACAGGCATAACTTAATCTACAGTTAATGTTACCCATGCTAAGGTGCAGGTTACAGCCTGTGTTCCCACTTTCACAGATTGTTGGCTGTTTTTTTCTTATCCATATTCCCCTCCCCGATGAGAAAAATAGTTTGTATACTTTCAGAAAACATTAATTTGTTAGACATAAAAAAGGTGCACTGGCTATTTTTAAATAGGACTAAATTATGCTGTGTTCTATTAAATACCTTAAAGTATTAAGAGTGCCGGGTAGGCTACTATCCCTTGTTCACTTGTCATAATTTCAAACTTTATTTTTTACTGAACTGCTTGTCAATGTACCTATAAATTTTGTGCTTCCCTCAACAAAGAATGCTCAGAACTCTGTAGAATAATTGCATGCATCTGCAGACAGATTGTCTACATGTAAAAGTAGTTAGCAATGAAAAAACATAGCCAATAACTTGCAGATCCATGAAAGAGTCTTTATAAATTTCACTCAGAGCAGAATGCATGAAATTCACCTGGCTAACTGCCTTCAGCTGCATACTTCTTGTCTGTTACTGAACATTTCCTAATGGAAAAAAGACAAGCTAATATCTTTACAGATGCAAGAAGATTAGCATTTTTCATGATTTTCATCATTTTGTCTTATTTTTCAAGCTTATTTGCTTGCAAAAAAGAAATAAAAATGTTCATAACTTACGCCAGGGACTTAAATCTGTTCATCCACCCTTGTAAAAACAAAGGAAATTATCATCTTGGTTCTGCAGATAATAGAATCAGTTTACCTCTACACGCAACCCCCACCCCAGCAGCCCTGATCATAGCATTATATTAACTTAATCTTGTTCCTTTTCAGACTTCTTTCTCTTGTTTGTACTGTAAAATCTGTGGTTCTTACCACTTAAAAAGTACTTGTGTACTTTAATACCAAGACATATAAATACCCCTGACTGCACACTGTACAAAACTGCTTACGCTATAATATACATTTTATTTCATGAAATGTTTTATACAGATATTACTAAAAACAAAACTGTTTTACTTAGTTACTTCTTTTCTCCTTTTAGTATCCTGCTAAACATTAAAGAAATAATGTGGGGTATATGATTTGCAGTCCACGCACACGTTTAACAAAGTCAGCAAAAGTCCAGTGTTTTCTCAGCCAGTTTTATTTGCAAAGCCATGTTTCATCAATGTGATTGATGCTTTATTACCTCACATTTGTTCACCAATCACAGTTTTGTTGGTCTTCTTCCTCATCATTTCCATCTCTGAACATACTCTAGTTCAAGTCCAAGATACTCCTGATTCATCTAGACAATTCCTGTGCTTTATTTCTGTCTTCCAAGCATTTTCCTCTGGAATATTGGATAAAGTTTCACTGTGAAAGTCTGTCATTGAACTTTACTGTCAAAATAATGAGAAGCAGAGTGTCCTTCTGCTTGTTGGCTCACTTTTAAAAAATATCTTTGATCCACCAGGAAAAAAAAATCTCTGAAGACAACTGGACACAGCCACTTGAATCAGAGACCTGCCTCAGAACATTCCTGAATGCTGGGGTAAAGTGGCTTCTCTTCTGCCTGGTGTACAGTGAATAATCATTTTCAACAAATACTCTGCTGTCTCCAGTTATTGATAATGTATCCTTCTGCTGCAGTTTTGTCAGTATCAGTTCTTTTTCTGGTATGATTGCATCTTTACTAATGTAGGTCTTGTTGAAAAATCTATATTCTATGTGTTTAAAGCATTAAGTGACTAAAGCCATACATAAAATTGCCCAAAAAAGAACTATAAATTGCTGTTTAAAATTAAGAGCTAAACACCATTATAAAGTTACCTACCTGGAACAAGCTAACTTTAGGAACAGTGTTAGCCCCGCTCAGCTCACCCTCACTTCGCTCCCCTCCCTGCCCCCAATTCTCACCTGCCCCCAGTACAGCTAAATTTATTACATCTGACCCCTCCCTATAACCATATACCCAATAGCAACCTCCATGCCACTTACTCCACCTTTCTGCTTAATCACCCATCCATCCCTTAACATAATTTAGTACCTCACTTTACTGTTCCTCTTCAGCTGCTACGCTAATAGTATAGTCCACCTTTCTTCTTAATCACTCATCCCTCCCTTAACATACTTCAATCCCTCACTTTATTGTTCCTCTTCATCTACTATGCTAATAGTGTAGTCCACAACCACTTGCTTGCTAATAAATTTAACACTGTGTTTATTCACTGTCTTAAATATAACAGTGATAACATCCAAATTTTTCTCACCCCTCTACCTATTATTAATGCTCTATGTACCATACCACCTCACAGTGTATGAACAGAAACACTACTCAGACCTTATATGCCCAAAATCCGAAACCTCCACCACTCTTGCTTTTAAGAAACCATACCATTTTAACTACATACCCTCTTCCTTAGCCACCCCCCCCCAATACCATAACCCTCTCCAACCTAGTTATATCAGCCAAAAATGTCCAATAGGAATAAGGCCTGGTCCACTTGGCATAATACTAGAGACCCTATAGATCTAATCAGATACCATCAAATAAGGAATGACACTAAAAAATCTATCATATCAGACAAAGAATAGTACTGCACCCACCTACAAGAAAAGCACCAAAATAAACTACAGAAGTTCTGGGCTGGAATAAATAACCTCCTCCACCCAGGTTGTACTACCACTCGCACCTCATTAGTTGCCCTTGACGAAACACCAGTGGCTATTGTGACCACATTTAATAGCTTCTTTACAGAAACTATCCAGGCACTAGCCACCCAACTCACTACTACCAAGCCTAACCCCCCTCACCCAGTCCCTCCCAGCCATACCGAAAATAACAAATCAGATAGCTCAAAGCCTTCTGCAACACATTTCTCCTTCAGCTTCCAACCTATCCCTACTGCTCTTGTAAGAAACCTTCTCAAAAAACTTAAACCCACTTCCCTAGCAGGAGATCACATCCCACCTGAATTCCTGCAACTAGCTGCTGATGCCATCGCTATCCCAGTCTCTACCCTCATTAATAGAGCCATTTCCGAGGCAACCATTCCATCCATCTGGAAAATTTCACATGTAATAGTTCCACAGAACTGTCCCAACTATAGGCCCATAGCCATTCTCTCACCTCTAGCAAAACTTTTGGAAAAGTGTGTCCACATACAACTTGTGGACTACCTCAACCACAATAAACTTCTCACAGAGTCCCAGCATGGTTTCAGACCACACCATAGCACCACATCAGCCCTCTTATCATTCACCAGTGTCATCAATCTTAATCGCAACAACAACATGCTATCATCTGCTCTCTTTTTGGACCTCTCTAAGGCCTTTGATATGGTCAGTCATCAACTATTGCTTAGTACACTGAAAGTTATCTACCTGGACCATCATTCTCTACAGTGGTTTCAGTCCTATCTATGGGGTAGACAGCAGTCTGTCTTATGGCAGGACAGACTGTCATCACATCTTCCAGTCACCTTAGGAGTCCCTCAGAGCTCCATTCTTGGTCCCCCTCCTCTTCTCTATCTTCATAAATGACCTTCATACTGCTATCCCAAAGGCACAATGTATCCAATATGCCGATGATTCCACGTTGATCTGCTCTTCCACCTCACCAGCCAATCTACTAACCGTAGCCCAGAATACTTTTAACAGTATAGAAAACTGTCTAACTGGTCAACAACGTCTCTTGAATCCAAACAAAACCAAGCTGCTGCTTTTCTCTCCCACCTTTAGATCCACTCTTCCATTACTTACTATTAAGTCTAACAATGGTACAATCATCTCTCCTGACAACCAAACTAAGCTGCTTGGAGTAATTATACATACTAACCTCAAATTTGATGCGCACATAGACCATATGATTAAGTCCATCAACAAAAAAAATAGGATCCCTCTATAAGGCCAAACCTTTCCTTACCCCTTATGCTAGGTGCGCTGTTGCCCAAGCCCACCTTCTGTCCACTCTCCTTTATGCCTCACCAGTATTTTCAAACTTCTGTAAAGCTAACCTCAGCAAACTATCTTCCTGTTACTACCATATAGCTAGATTTGCCACAGGTATGGCATATAGGACACACCACTGCAAAAACCTAACTGAACTTGACTGGCTGGAATTTCCTTCCCTATTAAAGCTTAACCAGATCATAGTAGCTAACAAAATACTTAACTATCCGGACAAAACCCCAAGCCTTAAGAGTATTATTAGCCCACATAATGCTATCAGGCCACTTCGTTCATCCAACAAGCTATCAGTCCAAACCCTAAAATCCAGTAATATAGCAGGTGGTTTCCTGTTTGCTAACTCAATGAGTAAAATTGGAACCTTCTTCCTGCTAACCTTACCCAAGAATTATCTCTTCCCCTATTTAAAAAAGGCCTCAGAAATACTTAATAGCTAACTGGCTCTGTCCATGCCTAAACCCTGACTAACTCAATTCAACATTTGTTGTCTTTTCTTAGCTAGTAGACTATCAGCAAGCAGATACTCTACTCATCTGATGTGTTATACCTTAATGTACAGTTATGCCTGCTGAGTTTAACATTTCACTATACTGTTGTTTCCCTAATGTGCTCTAAATTTGTGTACTGATTCTATTTCTTTTCTCACTCTATTAACATTTTGCATATGTCTATGTGTTCCTACTGTTGTGAACTATCTGACATATTCTATCTATATCCTTTGATCTCTTGGAATATTATTGTACTATTACTATTATTTTTTATATTATTATTGTGGAGCTTTTCTCCTCAGGCCTCCGCTGAAAATGGACATGTATCCAGTCGGACTATCACGGTCAATAAATGTAAAATAGATGTAAAATAAAAAGGTCTTGGCTGTTTTCTCATGGACAGTTTTGAAGCATACATTTGATGTGCCCTTTTAATTAACAAATCCTGCTGTGGAATACCAGTTCAGCTGCTTATTTGTGCTTTTATAAAATTAATCTGGCCTGTTCCTCGAGTTTTTCTGGTACAGCAGGAAATCCCATGTTTTCTCTGCATGCTCTGTCTTCCAACTTTACTCATTTTAGAAACAGCTCTTATCGCAAAGACAACCTTTTCTTCATTTCAACCCCTGATTTTATCAGATTGTATGAACAGTTAATTAAAGCTGCTTCTGTTTTTTTCCACCTTTTGTTATTCCAGTTGATATATTCCATCAATTCTTCATTTGTTTTAATCACTTCTGAGTATGTTTCATTTAATTTTCCTCTAAATTATTGGAAGCCATCTATTGAACCAAAGCTGAATCTTGAACAGTTGCAGAATGCTTACCAGACAGTGTTTTCTCCTCACCTTTTTTGTTGATTTTCTTTTATGTTTTCCAAATTTCTTCTTTGCTGGCATTCGGGCAGTGCGCTTACTAGACATTAACTGCATTTTACCAAAAACAGTTTCAATGGCACTTCTTTTTCATAGTTTGAGTTTTCACACTGAAGTTAATCTGTAGATCGGTATGCGTTCATCTTGAAAGTCTGCCTTTGTCCTTAAAATATATATTTTTTATATTTAAAAGAA
Source organism: Protopterus annectens (assembly GCF_019279795.1). Lineage (NCBI taxonomy): Eukaryota > Metazoa > Chordata > Ceratodontiformes > Protopteridae > Protopterus > Protopterus annectens. The sequence continues at coordinate 1,062,876,253 of NC_056739.1, forward strand.
AAATGTTAAATTAAAAAAAAATGACTGGATACAGCCTAAAAACTTAATCACTGACAAAATGGGGGCTGTGGGCTAGAAGGTAAGATATTAGATTTAATAAGAGAATTTCCATTTTACAGTTTATTCTGTCAGGTAATGACAGCTTGTGGAATTATCCTGCTATTCTTCCTTCAGAAGGTAGATCCTATCTGAATCCTATGTTTTCTAATCGGTCTGAGGTGTCTAAATATGCTTTGAAGACTGTGTATGATTATGCAGATACTTTGATTAGGGCCACTACATCTGCTATGTTTTGAGAAGACAATGCATGGGTATGTACTGAAAAGTTTTCTGATTAGATAAAATCTGAGATTTTAAACTTTACTTTAAACAAAGAGGTTCCGTTTGGCCCTGCTGCTACACAGGTTCTCAAACAGTTTGATGACAGAGACAGATTAATTCAGGAAGTGCTAAGATTTTTTAAACCCCACATTGTAAATCTTGCAAACTGTCTTTTTTCTTAAGAGAAAATAATTAATCTTTTGCCATTTTCTGACATTAAGGAATGAAAAAAAAAGATGGCAGGAGTGAAACAATAACAAAAAGTGATCCTTTCAAAAAAAAAAAAAAGGCAGGGGGCTGTAGTTTCACAGTGACTATGCCAGCATTTCCCCCTTATTTCCTTTCTGCCCAGTCTGTCTGATAGACTGGCTGTCAATCTTTTCCTTTGACAACAGACTCTTGGGTACCAATACAGGTTCAGGAGTGTAACAGTTGGCACTGAATACACATACTAATTTTCAGTGCACGTCCTTTCTACCCATGTGGACCAGATTTTTTCCTTAGATACTTCAGCATATGCTTATCTTAGGAGTCATACTGCCAGTGCTTTTTAACCAAAGGGAGGAAGGCTTCTACTCAAGGATGTTTCCAGTTTCAATGATTGAGCTTTCCTTGAGACCAGTTCTAGATCATTCCTGTCTCACCGTGTTTGTGAAAGTGCCAACATTTAATATATTGACCCTTCAGGGTTGGTTACCAGTCATTCCTCTTCTGAATTTTATGGTAACATTACACCTAAAAATACTTATCATCACATTCCTGTAGCCACAGGCTTTGGAAAAAATTTCAGATTCTGTGTCTGTGTCACATTATCATTTCTTTGCATTACACTTTGAGTTAGCTACAGCTTCTAGAGTGTTTACAAAATGCTTAGCTCCAAGGATAGCCCATTGCAGACTACAAGGAATTCACATTTTTCATTTTTTAGATGAATTCATGATCTTTGCAGAGTCTTTTGCCAGATATTAGGAGTCCTTAAAATGGTCTTCTTCCCTCCTTACCAATCTTGGCTTCCACATAAAAGTTCAGAAATCCTCCTTGACTCCCATTACACTGGATTGTGCTTTTAGACTTTCTTCTAGATACATCTCTTCAAAGGCATTCTTAACAGGAAAAGGTCAGTTTGTATCTGAAAAGTTTCCTAGTGTTCTCCAGTCAGTCTGAGACTTAAGCTAGAGAATATGTTAGGATTCTAGGGTTCGCTGCTGCTATGATTTTCATAATTGCTTTTGCCAGTTTACACATGAGAAAAATTCAACATTTTTTTTAAAGTGGACCCAACATTCTTATCTTCTGAAATTTTCAGATTTCAGGCTTTATCAAGGAAGAACTGCATTGGGTGAAAATAAGATGCCTCTTTTTTTGCATGGGGAACAGTTTCTAGGCATGTGAGACAGATCAGACAGACCAAAGGGCATAAATGTCAAAGAGATGTTAGCTGGGATCCATGCTATAGAATCACTTTATGACCTGTGGCCCCTGGGACCTTTGCAGGTGATTACATACAGTATTACAGTGATATGGTGTATAAGCAAACATGGTGGCACTGGTTTCTAGCCCCACAGGCTTAGAAGTTAGTTCTACAACACTGAGTAACCCTGCAAGCATCTGTAATGACAGACGTGAGGAGCTGGACCAGAACAGACTCTCACAAATTGAATGAGTGGGGTCTTCCAGGAATGGATCCAATTGCAAGGAGTACCTCAGAGAGATCTATTTGCTTTTTTTCAAAACAGAAAATTAAGCAAATTCTACACCAGTGCTCCTTGCAAGTAGGGCAAGAAAACAGATGAATTTTCATTCTTGTGATAGGAATGTTCCTGTATTAATTTCCATCCTTTCCAAAGGTAGTCAGGGTCATTCTTATGATTCAGAAGGACTCTCCAAAAATGATTGTGGTGACACTGGCAACATTGGTTCTCACTTCTTATGGAATTGACCATCAGCAGTCACCACAAGCATCCACACAGACTGAATCTACTCACACAGGACAAGAGAAGTTTTATATATTACACACCATTGTCAAAACAGCTTCAACTGACTGTCTAGATGACCCGGTTCTGATAACATTTAGTCACCTTTTTTCATGAAGATATGCAGCAGGTACTAAAGGTGGCAATAAATCCTGCTAGTAGGATGTATAACCAGAGCCCAATCCAGAATTATCATCTAGGGTTCTCGGACATTTTCATGAGTTACTTACCAGCTGTCTGTTTACTGATGTCTGCCCATCGATCCTCTTCATTTCAGCATTTATTAAGCTGTTCCATAAATATTTTTTTTCACCCAGATATGTAGGGTCACCTGTTATCACACTTAACTGCGATCTTTACTTTTTACTTGGAAGGTCATTTCCTTATACATTTGAACTAGCTAATGTAGCTGTTCATGGATCATTTTTTTTGGTAGACTACTAGCTAGTCTGGCTGTTCTTGGATCGTTTTTTTGGTAGACTAAGTGACTTATTGCTTTTTTTACTGCCTTTATTGAATTATCACTTGTGAAATAGGCAAATTTACATTTATGCAAAAGTAATCAAACTGTATTAACAAATTGCTACTTTGGCATCTGCACGAAGTGCCTGTATTGCAGCCCTTCATAGCGGGGCCACGTTTTTCTTTTCCATGCATATAGGATTATCTGTAGAAGAAGTTCCCCCTTATATCCCCTTACTACTTTCAGAGTGTAACTTGAATCTAGCCATCTATCTCCCTCATTTCTCTCAGAATTTGAATGACAGTGAGGATTGTTTCTATATACTTTGGCCATACTTTTCCAACCTGGGTATTATCTTGTTGGCACTAAGTCCTTTGGGAAAGCTATACAGACGTGGAATTCCTAGTATGGAACTGGAAAAGGACAAACTGTGTCAATTCAAACAATTACAGTTAGTTGTTCCTTACACTATCTTTTCTTGTTATTCCCACCATGGTAAACCATTTCTAGGCAGGATTAAAACTCATTCTAATAGAGTCATGTTTCCTTTGGTGAAATATTGGGAAGTGGTTGACTCTAGAAACATTCTAGACACAACTACATGGTCCTCTGTACACACTTTTACAAAGCATTATATACTGGATTCCTTTTCCAGGTCCAGGACCAGGTTTGCTAGGACCATTCTCCAGGGGCTCTTGGATCCATATTGTTCCTCCTCCCAGGTTAGGTAGGCTTTAGTAATCAACCCATACAGCCAAAAGCATGCTGCAGCATGATAATGATGAACATAGTACAGTTGTGTAAGTTGCACTTAATCGTAACAGTAGATAGTCATATTTCCCACTGCTGCAGTAGCTGCACTCTCTTAACCATCTCCTACTTTTTTTTTCTCAATTTTTTTTTTTTATTTTTCAAATACGTTTAAATGAATTCCATAGTATTTATACATAACATCTTAAATAACTATGTACACTATTTACATTAGCCTGACACTATAACAGATCTTAATGTATACAGCTACTTTATAAGTATGTCCAATCCATTATCAGAGTGTCTGATTAATTATTGTATAGTGTCAATCAACCCTAAGACATTTCCCCAAGAGTTGTTGATAAATGGCTTTGGATACATTCTTAGTTCTTTAATTTTAATTTCCAATAATACTGTGGTCTTCAGTAGGCTGTAGGAGTCTTCCAAAGTTGGTATTGTGTTTGTATTCTATCTTCTTGTTATACACTTACTTGAAATTGCAAGTATAGTCCATACTAGATACATCTTTGACCTATTCAAATGAGGGCCTTCGTTCACATTTAATAAAAGAGCTTTAGTTAAATAAAATGATTCATTAAATAAAGCTTGTAGAAAGTAATTAATATAATTCCAAAATGGCTTAATTTTAACACAATCAAAGAAAATGTGGTTCCAGTCTGCATTGTGTACTTGTTCACATCTCCAACATATTCCTTTTATTGAAAGTACTAATTTTACTGATTCACTCTGGGGTTAAGAATGCACTGTGCAAGCATTTCCAATTAAAAACTTTCCAGTATTGTGTAAAAGATGTATATTTTATCGATAATAAGATATTTGTTTTAATATCTTCAGTTAACTGTATTGAGTGTCCTTTTCTTATATATTTCCAATATGAGGTTTTGGGTGTTGCCTTATAGTTTATCAATATTTTGTAAAATTTTGAAATACTGTTTCCCATGTCAAAGTGATTATATATGATTTCATATATATATTTCGTAAATGTAGGTATTTCTTTAAATGAAGAATTGTTAATTATTTTTCTTAAATCTTGCGAATATGACAGAATACTCTGTAAAGTTAGCTGGTCCTGTTGTGGGATTTTGTATGTTGTTTTATTACTTGCATTTCTAAAACTTTTAGTTCTTTGATACATTGGAGCCACCAAACAAATCCTTTCTGTTCCCAGGAATTAATTTCTCTATATATTTTGTGTGGAAAGTTCGTTGTGACTATAAATGGTGTTAAAAGATCAAACCAGATTTTTAAATCTATATTTGCATTAATAATTTTCCTAAATGAATCAATGTAATAATTAATCATACGAGTTTTAGTGGGTTTAGTTATGTTATATTGCATACTAATGCATAATATGTGTCATGGCAATTGTTTTTATCTATTTGAATTTTTTTTTTTGTAAATAAAATTAATTTATTGATGTTACAGTTAGTAATTCCTTCCAATTTGCAGAGTCATTTAGACTTATCCAATCTGAGATTGATTTAGATATTGATGCTTTTATATATGTTTCTATATCAGGAAAGTTTAATCCTCCCTGTTTCCATGGTCTGATATGATGTATCAAAGCTATTCTGTTTCTTTTGGGAAACCATAAAAAATTATTAGGCATGAATTTATTTCTTTAAGTATATTCCTTTCTATAACAGTTGTATTGCCAAGGCTATATATAGGATCTTGGGCAGTAAAACCATTTTTATTAACTCTAGTCTATCTTCAAATGTTAATATTATTTTGTTCCATTTTTCCACAGAGATTTTAATTGTATTGATGATATTATTGCAGTTTTTTTTTGAGAATAATTCATTATTATCCTTGCATAACTCATTTCCTAGATATTTTAAGGTAGATTCTTGTTTCCCTATCATGTGATCCCCCTTAGTCTGCAGTTCTTTTTCTTTTATTTAAAAATAAAAATTTTGATTTTGATTTATTGAAATGGAGTCCTGAAGTCATGTGAAATTTGTCAATTAATATATTTAATTCTTCAGATGTCTCTTTTGTATAGATGTTAGTAATATATCATCAGCAAATAGCATTACTTTAGAATTGTATTGTTTATAAACATCTATTCATTTGAATTTTATATTGTTATGAATTGAATCTGCCAATATTTCAATAGCCAGAGCAAACAGAATCGGTGACATGGGACATCCTTGTTTAGTATCTTTTGTTATATGTATAGATTCAGAGGTAAATGGACCTAACTTGACATACGCTAAATTATTTGTATATATATTCTTTAGGAGATGAACAAAGGATGCAGGAAATTTGAATAGCATTAGTAATTTGATTAAAGAGTCCCAATTTAGGGAATCAGAGGCTTTCTCTACATCTAAGCCAGTTATGAGTGTTTCTTTATAAAATCTATAAGAGAAATTATCCTTTTAATATTGTCATGTGTGTGTCTATGATATATAAATCCAATTTGATCATTATTTGTTGTTTTGGATATTGGTATTTTCATTCTGTTAGTTAATATTGTCATAAATATCTTATAGTCATTATTTAATAATGATATAGGTTTATATGAGGTACAGAGGGTTGGGGATTTGTTTTCCTTTAGGATTGGTGTAATTAAGGAATATATCCAAGAGGGTGGTATTAAAGCTTGTGACTGAATTTCTAATAGAGTTTTAAGGAAGAGGGATAGTATCTTTGAAGGAAAAAGTTTATATATTTCCATAATTATGCCAGCTATACCTGGAGCTTTATTATTTTTACCCTATTTTATTGTATCTGTAATTTCTTTGTAGGATATGAGTGCTTGCAGATCTAGTTTTAATTTTTCTGGTATTTTTTTTATATTAGAACATTTTTTGAGATTTAATTGATCGATATGTATATTTTCATTTTGGAAAATTTCCATATAGTGATTTCTATAGGCATCAAGAATGTCACCTATATCTGAGACATTTTCCCTTTCTTTTCATGGAAAATACTTTTAGTGTTATTAGCTTTTGATTGTAGTTTGATTCTTGTACATAAATTATGTAGATATTTGGGAGAAGTGGCCAAGGTATTAATTTTTAGTTTTTCTAAAGCTAAACTAGTTTTATGTGTTAGAATTTTGTTGTATTTATTGTTTAATACTTCTACTTTCTTTTTCGTCTCCAAATAATTTTAATTTTTTTCAGCTTTTACTGACAAAAGTTTGGATTGTAGATCTAATAATTCAGAATCCCGATGTCTGATTTTTTTATACCAAGTTAGGGTTTTACCATGTATGTAAGCTTTTAATGAGTCCCATATCATTATTTTATTTATCTCTGTGGTGTAATTAATATCTAAGAAGAAGTGTAATTCAGATAATAACCAGGGTTTGAACTCTTTAATTGTGTATGCTGGAATTCTGTAGTTAAAGATTAATGGTTTGTACCCATTTTGAAGTTTTAGTATCAATGAATTGTGGTCTGAAAAGGAGCAGGGAGTGATTGAGAAATTCATGATTTTAACGTGTAAGTCAAGTGCAGCAAATATTTTATCTATTCTAGTTTGGGTACCAAATATGTGATCTTGATGGGAAAACAACAAAGATTTATCTTCTTTAAATTTGAAAGTATCTACAAGATGAAATGATTCTATGCACTTGTTTAAAGCTTTTGATACAGCAGATGTATGCAGCGGCCATTTATTTGTAGTTTCAGAAATATCAAGTATACATTTAAAATCTCTTCCTAATATTAAGTTGCCTTTATAATTATTGGAAATGAAATCCAAGTGTTTTTTAACAGTTCCTGTTCCAATGCCTGGGAACCAGTATAGATTGGCTAGGGTCCATATTCTGTTATTATATTTAACTATGACTAATGCCATAAGGCCTTCTTTATCTTCATACTTATAAATGATTTCTGGGTTAATCACATTTGTTTTGTTTTATTGTGACCAATAAACATTTTCTTCTGATAACTATAAATTATATGTTTGAGCTTTTAAAGGAAATTATCAGTTGTATACTTTGTGTGTTTGGTCAGGCATACTAAAAATTTTTTGTGAAATAAATTTAAATTAATAAATGTTAAAACTAAGATCCGCACTAGCCATGGACTGAAAATCATTCCTAATCTGATGGATAAACCTAAGTCCATCAGATTATCACTCATACCTTGACAATCCAGAACTTCTGAGTTCCATAAAATTAATTATCATATGGAGAATATTTGTAATAGGAATAAGCAATATTTATATTGTTTTTGACAAATATAGTACTATTGTAGATTAGATAGAAATCTAATACAATATAAATGTCTACTTATTGTATAAGCAATTAATATTTACATGAAAGATAGATGACAAGCGATTCAATCATAGTAAAGCAGGAAGTATCATATATAAAACCTCAGTAAAAGATTATAGCACACAGTAATTTAACATATTCACCCTTATTGATGAAGTCTTTCAAAATGTATTACTTAATATAAATAGATGGTAATAATATTTATATCTAATGTTTATAATACAATGTATTTTGCTGGATGTATCAGAAGTTATATTTCATTGTTTGCCAGCATTTAAGTAATCACTTTGTTGCTAACTTACTTAAAGCATCAAGTTTGTTTTATGTGAACATTGATGAAAGTTAGTGCATTTTAATTATGAGTGCATCTTTCTTCTCCAATTTCCAACACATAAGGAGTTTCATATCTGTCGTTTCTTATTATAAAATGAGTGAAATTATAAATTAAAAACAACAAATTCACTTATTGTGATTAATGATTGCACGTTCCCTTTCTATATACAGAAATTGCCATTTTATGGCATATAATGAAAGTTTTTAGATTTAAAAGGCAACATTCTATTTTGTATAATCAGTAAATGTTAAACTGATTGTTTATTGTCAATTTAATACTATTTATTCAGAATGTGATTGTTACATTCTGTGACATTCCTAGTACAGGCTTCTATTGTTTCCATTGAACAACTTTGTCAATTTGATGTCATTTGTAAAACATTAGTTACCTTGGTAACAGCTTAAGTATTATGCATGGTCTAGATGGGTTACAAAACCAGAATTCAAGTTAAAGCAATTATATGACTTGTTATGCACATTTACTTATATGAGAAAATCATCATGCTTCCCCTTGATGTTCAATATTGTGTATGCCATTTATGACAAGTTAAAACAGTGGTCTTATTATGCACAAGCCCATGTTATTAAACTGAGTGTCTATTGTCAATTTAATACTATTTGTTCAGAATATGGTTGTTACATTCTGTGATATTTCAAGTTCAGGCTTCTGTTGTTTCTCTTGAACAACTTTGTCAGTTTGATGTCATGTATAAAACATTAGTTACCTTGGTAATTGCTGAAGTATTATATGTGGTCAAGAAGGGTTACAAAAACTACAATTCAAGTTAAAGCAGTTACATGACTTGTTATGCATATTTACTTATATAAGAAAATCATCATGCTTCCCCTTGATGTTCATTGTAATGTATCTCATTTATGACAAGTTAAGACAGTATTATACACAAGCCCATGTCATTAAATCCTGTCTCTAATATCTAAATTCAGCATACTGCTTTATCTTATATGACGATTATACATTTTATGTCTATATTTACTAAAATCATACATTCCATAACTATTGTGTGTGTTTTTTGTTTTTTTTTTGGCTGTTGCTTAGTTATTTGAGAGACCACAAGCTGTAATGCTTATTCTTATTATTAGCTCCTTCCAAGCTTGTTTATACAGTCCATAGACTTTAAATTATGAGACCCTTCTAGTTTCTTATTTGTTATATTTCCATCCTTACATACACACATATTAGTACTTCAAGCACAGGCAACAATGCCCATCCAGTTTTGCCAGAATACCATTCACTAGTTCATGTAGTGTGTTTCCAGGCTGTCCTTAAAATATCCAAACCAATATTTGTCCTGTTCTATTTTACCAGCCTGTTCCATGCAGTGGCCACTGTACCAGTGAACCACTCAACACACCTTCCATTCCCACAGATGTTTCCATGAAGGAAATATGATGACTCTCTAGCACTTCCTGGCAACCGCAAACACCCCTAGAATCAGCTATCTGCATATGCCCAAAACGTCCGAGCAAGCTCACCTCCCAGACCACTGCATAGGGTATTGCACAAGACCAAGTGCTTTTAGTCTTTCACAATAACTTAGACTTCCACTCTTATGTAAGTCCTTAATGTGTTTGGACCAAAATAGATTTTAAATATAAAATTGCGCTATTTTTTTTTTTTTTTTTTATCAAGAATCAACTTAATGAGCCAAACAAAGTGTTGGGAGACCATCAATATTTGTACATATGGTTTAAAACAGCCCTTTTATTCTATATATATATCTATATATATATATATATATATATATATATATATATATATATGTGTGTGTGTGTGTATATAATATATAATATATATATATATATATATATATATATATATATATATATATATATATATATATATATATATATATATATATATATATATATATATATGTGTGTGTATGTATATATATATATATATATATATATATATATATATATATTTTTTTTCTTTAAACCAAAAACTTCATTGGCGAGAATCATCTCGGAGGCTCCTCAGAGCCGTTAAGTATTATCGCCACTCTGTCTCCATTACCATAGCAACCTGGGAGCATCTGATGTTCTTTGTGTTTCACAGTTGCAGTCATCACATTTGGGTTATCCCTGCCAGGGTAGCCCTCGGTCTGCCCGAATACCAGAGACTTGATATTTCTGTGTTGGTGGCTGTCGCTTGAGGACTGACATCAGGTCATCATTTGTATAAAGTAAGGCAGCCAATGCCATTACATCAGTCTTTCTTGCTGTGGAGCCCGAAGCAGAAGCAGTTTGCATGAGTGCTGGTAGGCCACTTCCTGAGTTTTCATTTCCAAATTGAAGTTGAAGTCTTCTAAAGCTAAGTACCCTGTTGGGGATCCTTTTTTCTTGCATTAACCAATGTCAGAAAAAGTTAATAATTGTCTCACCTGTGGAAAGCAAATACCACACCGGGACTTCCACACTTACTGCGTCACTGGTCTAGGCCCAGACCCCAATGTCCCCCATTGTCGCTTCTGTGCTTTGTTTAACGCCAGAGCTATCCGTCATCGGGCCCTTAATGTAGCCAGATATTTTCATTTACAGTCCTCAAATTCCGATATGGCTTTGGTAAGCCATCCGACAGCAGATCTTCTGAAAAAACAGAAAGATAAAGACAGAGACAGACCACACAGGTCCAAACCATCCGACGACGCTTCCGTTAAGTTAGCCGTCAGTCCTCCGGTACTCAGTGAGGCACTTTCGCAGCCCCTGATGCCTGCTTCAGTTGATTTGCAGGCCTCTACTGTGACCCTTTTGGAGTCCAGTATGTCAGAAAACTCTTCTTCATCTAAGGATCCTGTAGTCATCTCTATCTTGGATGGGTCTGGAGCTGCTGAGCAGGTACCGGCTTCCGAGGAAGTCCTTCGTACCTGCGAATCTCAACACAAGCCGACGTCTTCTTTCACAACTACCATTCTTTCAAAAACAACCAAGTTCCTTAGGCCCAGGGTTCGAACCACACCCAAGAAACTGACTACCCACTCTCAGGCACCTGCTACCTTGCCTCAGTCTCAAATGCTTAAAATGGCAGAAGACCTTATCATGCTAATCAGGGGAAGCCAAGCTACTCCCTCAAAAAGGAAAAGAGATCTGTCCCCAATAGTTTTGTCTGAACAAGAGTCAGATGAATCTGATGTATTTGACTATGAAGACATGCAGCCCCTTTCCACTTATGAGGATTCTGTTGCAGAGGACTCCATTCCTTCAGCCTCTCCCCCAGAAGATTTTTCCTTTGGGGAAACCCTGCATACTTTAAGGGAGCATTTCCAGTGGGAGAGTCAGGACTACTGTCAGTCTAAAAAGAGACTCAGGGAATTCCTAGATCTTCCACAACACAGACCCTAAGCCACCCCCCCTGTCCTGGTTGTGGTGGATGATGTTTTCCTTGAATCCAGCTTGACTCCTGATGCCCTACCTCCTGCTCCCAGAAAACCAGACAGGTACTACAGAGTCCCTGACTCAGACAAATATCTTTTTAAAAATCCAACAGCTGACCTTGTGGTCATTTCTCAAGGGCCAAAAGGGATTAAAGCAACCTCTGCTAAGAATCCCACCCCCTCAGACAGGGATTCCTGAGCATTGGACAGATGGGGTAAAAAAGTATACACCTCAGCTACTCTTGCTATCAGGGCACTAAATTGTCAGTTCAATATGCTTAAATATCAGGAACATACCTTGGAACTCCTTAAACAAAAAATGTCCTTCTTTCCTGCTTGCACAGAATCTAAAGATTTACAAGACTTAATGCATTCTGCAAGTCAAGTAACTAAACACACTTTGCACTGTGGTTTTGACACCCTAGAAGCTTCTTGCAGGGCAGCAGTCACTGGATCTGTCATTAGAAGACATGCATGGCTTAAGGGACAACCCCTGCCAGACTATGTCAAATCTAAATTGTTGGATGCACCCTTGCACAAAGATAACCTATTTGGCACGAAGGGGGAAGAAGTCCTACAGGTCCAGCCCCCTAGGTTCAGCAGGCATTTTCCCTCCAAGCACTGGTCCTTTCCTGCTCCGAGTAAGCAGGCCCAGCCTAGGCCCCATGGAAACAGACCCCCCCCCCCAGACAGCAGCCCCAGGGAATGCAGAGATCTAAACAGTGGGCTACCTCCACTTCAAAACTAGGGAGTTCTAATCCACCCCCTTATGGTAAGCACTCACAATGACTCACCTTCTCCCGACCTCTTCTCTGCCCACCTTCACATACCACTAGGAGGAAAACTCTCCATTCATTCAAGCACCTGGGCCACCATTACCAAGGACCAATGGGTTCTGAACGTTGTGTCTCAGGGCTACAAATTCTCTTCCACATCCTTCCAACCCCAAATGGGTTTCCAGATCTACCACCAAATAAGTGGGCAGAGGCTCAAAAGCAAATCCATTCCCTGCTTTATTTGAGGGCAGTAGAGCACGTTCCTGCAGAACAGATAGCCCAAGGCTTCAACTCCAGACTTTTTCTGGTACCCACAAAAGAGGGCACCTGGCATCTCATCCTCGACCTATCCATTCTAAACACCTTCCCGGTGATCCCAAAATTCAAACTGCTCACCCTCCAGCATCTGGTACCCATGCTGTCCAGGGACGCTTGGCTAGCCTCCCTGGATCTAAAAGAAGCCTACCTCCACATTCCTATCAGGGAATCATGTAGAAAATATCTCTGCTTCAGGGCAGGATCTCAACACTTTCAGTTCTCTGCACTTCCCTGTGCCTTATCTACTGCTCCCAGAGTTATCACAAAATACCTGGCTCCGGCCATTGCCTTTTGGAGACAAAGAAATATTCAAATTTACCCCTGCTTAGACGACTGCCTTATTCAGACAGACAGACAGGAAAAGCTGCTCAAACACCTGGCCTTTGTAAAGAGCCTACTAACCTCCCTAGGGTACACAATCAATGAAAAAGAAATCAAAACAGGTGCCCACCCAAAGTATAATCTTTCTGAGAGCAAGTCTAGACACAACATCCCAGATGGCATACCTTACACCAGAGAAACAAATTTTCCTGTCAGCCTACTTCTCTCAACTGGCCACCAGGCCCCAGCTTTCTACAAGGAAAATCCTGCAAGCCCCGGGGTTCATGGCATCTTGTATACTCCTCATTCCATATGCCAGACTGCATATGAGGAAACTTCAATGGTACCTAAAGAGCCTTTGGTGTCAACACTCTCAAGACCTGGAAACTCTTCTACTTATTATTCCTTGCCTCAGAAAGGAATTTCTTTGGTGGGCAACAGCCTGCTCCCACAACAAGGGATTGCCCTTCTCCCCACACCCCACCACCCAGACCCTCACCAAAGATGCATCAGACAACATTTGGGGTGCACACCTGGACAGCAGGTGGATACAGGCCAATGGAGCCCACAGCAAATCCCCCTGCACATCAGTCAAAAAGAGATGATGGCTGTGCAGCACGCCTTGATAGCTTTCAAACCCCTTCTCTCTCTTAGGGTTCTCCTGATCAAAACAGACTTCACCACTGTGATGTGGTACATCAACAAGCAGGGAGGCACTTACTGCTATCCTCTATGCAGGCTGGCCATGACCCTTTGGCCCACAGCCTCTTCCATGCAACTGCACCTGTTAGCACAATACCTGCCAGGCTCTCTCAACTCCCTGGCAGACCAATTAAGAAGAAAGCTTTTGGACCCACACAAGTGGCAGCTCAACAGAAGTACCTTCTTCCTAATAACTCAGAAATGGTGGACCCCTAAGGTCGACCTCTTTGCCTCCCACACCAACCATCAGCTCAGCAAATTTTGAACCAGGGAGCATCACTGCAGGGCTTGGAAAGTGGATGCGCTGTCCTTCCCTTGGGTCAACCTCTTGGTCCATGCCTTTCCTCCCCTACCTCTCATCCCCAGGGTACTACTCAAAATAAGGGAGGAAAAAACAAGGACCATTCTTATAGCTCCAGACTGGCCCTGACAGCACTGGTATCCCTTGCTGCGCAGCCTGACCCCGCTGCCTCCATGGAATCTTCCTCAGATTATAAACCTCCTAACCCAGAGGGAAGGGGAATTCATGGATCCCCAATTGCAGACACTCAGTTTGGCAGCTTGGCTTATTCCCTAAGCCCGAACCAATCTGCCATCCTCAGTAAACAGGTTTTGGATGTTATTCGTGAGGCCAGATGCCCTAGCACCAGAAAGTCTTATGCAGATGAATGGAAAAGGTTCTGCACCTGGATCCAGACTAAGGGGGGCAATACGGCACAGCCCTCCATCCCTCTTATCCTGGATTACTTAACTGACCTACTACACAGTGGTCTCTCTTTCTCCTCTATAAATATTTTTGTCTCTGCTATTTCTGCTCATTTTCCCACTGAGCAGCCCCTTTTCTCACACCCTTTGATCAAACAGTTCCTCAGAGGGGCTAGGAACATGAGACCCCCCAGAAGGGCACCAACACCAGCGTGGAACCTTAACTTTGTCTTGAAAAAGCTCATCCCGCCTCCTTTTGAACCAGCTTTTTCTTCAGAGCTAAAATTTCTCTCATGGAAGACAGCCTTCCTTCAGGCCATCACTTCAGCCAGAAGAGTATCTGAGCTGCAAGCACTCATGGCTGTGGAACCCTTCATGATCTTCCATGCAGACTGGGTATCCCTCAGAACTAACCCATCCTTCATGCCCAAGGTGGTATCCAGTGTGGCTCTCAACCATTCATTCATTTGCCCACCTTCTTTCCTAATCCCCAGAACAAGGGGTAAAGGATTCTGTACCCTCTAGATGTGCACAGACAGATCAGATACTATCTGGACAGAACTAAACCCTTCAGAAAGTCTGATCAATTGCTGGCTAGTTTTGCTACAGGGGCAGAAGGCAAAGCCATCTCCAAGCATACCATTTCCAAATGGATAGCACACTGCATCCATTTCTGCTACTAACAGTATGGCAAGACTTCCCCCAAGGGGGTCAGGACACACTCCACCAGAGCAGCTTCCACCTCTGCAGCTTTCCTCAGAGGAGTCCCCACCAGGGAGATCCTGGAGGCTGCCACCTGGACATATGTTCACACTTTTAGCAAGCCTTACCACCTGTCTCTTTTCTCCGGATCCATGGCAGGGTTTGCCTCTGCAGTTTTGCAGGGCATCCTAGCCAACCCGTAGCTTCCTTGACTGCCTCCACCCATTTCCTCAGCTTTGGGAATCAACCCAAATGTGATGACTGCAACAGTGAAACACGAAGAACATAGTACAGTTGTGTACACTTACCATAAGTGTAGATGTTCGAGTTTATTCACTGTTGCAGTCCTGGTTTCCCTCCATCCTCCTTTTTTCTCTGTCTCCTTTTGTTACCCTTCTTCCTTGTTGTTCTCTTTTCCTTACAAGGGACATTTTGGTATTTATTTTCCATTGGTGGGGTTCTTCCATCAGAACCTGGCCTCCTACTTTGAGGGCTCCTGGCAGGTTAGGGCAAGAAAAACTGATATAATGGCACTGACAACCTGACGTCAGTCTTCAAGCGACAGCAGCCGATGCAGAAATACTATGTCTCTGGTATTCAGCCCAGCCGAGGGCTACCCTGGCAGGGATAACCCAAATGTGATGACTGCAACAGTGAATACACTCTAAGATCTACATTTATGGTAAGTATACACAACTGTACTTTTCTGTTAGTGTGTCTGTGTACTGCATACCAGAGGCTCGCGATGCACCTGAAGCAAAGCTTCACTTCACTGGAACTTCAAACCTAAATTCCCTCCCTTTCAGTGAGGCAGCAGCCAGGAAAAAATAAATAAATAAATAAAAAACCTCCCAACAAGCCGGCACAACAACAGATAACACATTCTTCCAGCCTTCCCATCTCTCACTCAGCAGATGTATAAGCAAACTATTCTCTGCCATAATATCCCAAGTCACAGTTTTATCCACCCCCTTCCCCTGGATCCAGGCTAAAACACCAAATGTCTCTTCCTAATATACAAGCATCAGTAACCCTTGATCAGATGCCACACCCCACAGCTTCCCAGAGACGAAAACGGCAACATACAACAGCTGCTGGCACAACTACATCCACATACACCATGTCAGGGTTAATCAAACAGCACTCAAAGCTATGATACCTGCCATAATTGATATTAATTATGTTTAGACAGAATAATGACATTTGTACTAGCTGCCGGGCACAGCTGCATCCATGCACACCATATCAGGATTGATCAAACAGCACTCATAGCTGTGATACCTGTCATAACTGATATTAACTATATTTAGACAGAATAATGATGACATTTGTACGGAGAGCTTGCTACTATTATTTAACCAGGATATATATGACATTTCTAAATCCTACTTTAACTGATGAAGGCATTAGTCTCCATGACAGCATTTTTTTTTTCAAAACACTCTACTGTTACTGCTATTATATATGATGTTAATTTGTTACATTTGTGTCTGAACTCTGATGAATGGTACCTTGTTAAATTAGTTAATTAATTACTTAAATTATTATAAGTAAAATCAATGAAAAATTAACAAGATAAGTATTCACTGAGTTCAAGTAGGGGAATAGAAACTTCTATGTTTGTATTATATGTTGCTTTGTTTGGTTTATATATAATGTAAATAGTAACCCAGCTTGACCTTCCTTTGTTTTTGAAGAATTATTGAACTCTTTGGACAATCTGAAAAAATCATTACTGTTTCTCAGTTGTTTAAGAAACCCTCCTTTTTTAAATAAAAACAGATAGCAAGTAATGTACCACATCAGTTGATACTGTGAGAGATGTAGTTGTAAGAGTTATTTTTTGGGACAACTATCTTGGAATAATTTTTTACTTTTTTCTTTCTAGCAGAAGTCCAATGATTTGTTTCTTTTATTCTTTTAAGAGTAGGAGCCATCCATTCCATTTCTTCTGGGATAGATTCTATGTTGTTTTTTTATGAATATAGTAGCTTCTTCTAAGTCATTAAAGGCTCTCATCTCATTGGAAAAAAAGTATTTTTATCTTGGCTGGAAAGGTCAACTGTGCTTTAATGTTGTTTTGTTTCAACAGTTTTATTTTTGGCCAGAGTTTTTTCCTTTGTTCTAGTATTCTGGAAGAATAATCATTGTCAAACCTTATCAGGCTTTGATTGTATTTTAAGGGTGATTTTCTCCAAGCAGATTTTAATATTAGTTCCTTGTCCAGAAATGAAAGAAATGTTATAACTATGGATCTAGGTGGAGTATTTGTTGAGTTAGAAGCAGGTTTCCTCAGTGCTCTATGTGCCCTTTCAATTCCATATGAAAGTCCCTCTTTCAAGTCTAAAAATTCAGGAATCCAAGTTGTTAAAAATGAAATAATGGCTTCTCCTTCAGTGTTTTCAGGTAGACCAAAGATCATTTTGTTGTTTCTTCTTTCTCTGTTTTCTAAGTCATCTATTTTGTTAAGCAGCCATGTATTCTGTTTAAGCAGAAATTCATTTTGGAATTCTTCCTTTGAGTCTCCCTTCAATGTCATTTAGAGAAGTCTCTGTATTTGTGTGTGGTGTTGCTGTAATAGTTCTTTAAGAGTATCAGTCTGTTTTTGAGAATTTAATTTGAGGTTTTCTAAGTCATTTTTAAGCCACCCATCTTCAAAGATAGTTCCTGTAAGGTAGATGTCATCAATTGCAGTTCTTTTTTCAAAGCAGCATCTGGATGAGAATTCCTTGAATTGCTCATATCCAGTGACTCAGTATATCTCAAGTTACTTGACAAGAACATTTTTGTATATCTCCACCAAAACTGATATTTATGTAGTTTAGTATTTTATCTATAGATTTCTGACATTTTGAACTTGTAAATAATAACATTTTCCTATATTATTATACTAGTTTATGATGCTCTCAAAATTCACTGCTCTCAGTTGGCCATCTAGGCTGCGCCCCCCACCACCTTGTACTTTTGTATGCATTTAGTAGTTGAGATATAACGTTACTTGTTTCTGTTTCATCTTTTAGAGGCTTAGGATGAGTACGCTCTTCTCTCTGTATGAACAAGAAATTCCTGAAGATTTTTTCACCATGACTGCTGATTTCCTTCTTCTGGGCTGTCCAATCAGCAGTCAGAGTGAACTTGTGGGAGGGAGCCAGAGCTTCTTGAATTTACCTGGTTGTTGTTTCCTGGAAAGGAAACAACCCATATTGTCCAAAGGCTACTGCAGGAGTGAGAAATTCAATCATCTACTGTTATGGAAAGTGCAACTTGCACAACTTTACTTTCTTGCCGGCTATTATAAAGCAGCAGAATGGATATCCTAACTACATGTTCTCCTTTCAAAATTTCCATACATTCTTTTTCATAAGTACAAGGTTACTCTGATTAGTAGCCCATCATTTTGCCCATGGTTACAACTCAGTCTAATCTCAACCAGTCCATGAATTTACAGGTGTTTTTTTTCCCAAATATGCCAAAATATAGATTACAAGTAGCTGTGTCTTGCCGTACATAAACATATCCTGGCACTTGCTCAAAACTCATAGTAAGCACTAATAAATCTTAGCACTAGACCCCCCACCCATACTGTAGAGAAGGACAAGGCTCTCTATTCCACCTTACCAGCCAATCAGTAAAACAGTTCACTGTACCTATCCAGGCATGTCTAAAGGGCAGTTTCAGGTGTACTCGCTGGTCCAACTGGTGAATCTGGGCATTTTGAGGCAATGTTGCAATTGCCTCATGTAAAGAATCCAAAGGCAGTAACAAACTAACACAATCCAACAAAATCACTGATTCTGGGCAGACCAGCACACAAAAATCCAAGATACCCGATCTTAATGTAATTGTAGTTTAATTAAGCAAAAACAGTACACTCACTTTTCGTTCTCCTTACAATACAAAGAACTTCTTCAGATAAAAGTATCAAACAGTCAATGAAGTTTAAATTCATTTTTTAAAAAAAACATGTGATTTACAAATCCAAGCCCATTGGATACTTATTTATTGAATTAAACTTCCTTAATTGATTTACCACTTAATCCTCAAGGGTCTTATTACCAACAACTTGTCCAAGTTTGTATAATACCTTATGTCTGTATTTGTCCCCAAATGGAGTGCAAAAATGTAACACAATACCCAAGAATATATGATGCAAACGTACTAAAATATTTAAAAAATTATTTCAACTATCGAATTTTAATAACACATATTTTAGTTATGTATTAAATGATCCATTTAAATTTTTTTATATTAACCTATAACCTGTATACAAATCAGAGATGTTCCATAAACTCTTTTATAGCATATTTAAACTCAACCACTGATTTTTTGAGATTTACTTCGACATTCTCTAAGGATAATATATCCTACCTGGATGTACAGCTTAAGAAAGATGGAATTAATAATTGTTTTACATCACAAATCTTTCGTAAGCCTACATACTCTAACACATTTCCTCATTTCACAAGTAATCATCCATTATCACAAAAGAGATCAGTAGTCAAAGGCCAATTAGTAAGAGCAGCCAGAATGACCTCTAGGCTGGATATGTTTCTGAGGGAATGTGTTTTTTTTGTACCAGTTATTTTTACAAAGGGGTTACCCTACATCATTATTGCAAAACTTAGTAGAGGAAGTACAAAGTAAAAGGGATGCAGGAATTTATCCTCCCCTCTTGACAGGGGTAAGCATTACTCAGGATACTATACCAGCGAGGACGAGGGAGTACAACCCTTGTAGCTTTATTTTTCAATACAGTATCAACGCAAAGGAGATAATTATGCTTGTAAAGAAAAACTGGGGCATAATTATGCAAGACACATTATTATGCGACAAACTGGAAAATCAACCAGGTTTTATTTTTAAGAGGGGCGCTAACCTTAAACAAATTTTAGAAGGACAAAAACAACCATTTTCAGTGAAGAAAGGCATGTTTAAATGCTAAATGTGTAATTACTGTAAATATGTAGATGTGGGTGCAAGTTTTGAACTTAGAGGCAGGAAATTTACAACTAATTATAAGTTCGACTGCCAAAGTAAACAAGTAGTATATCTGGTAAAGTGTTTGAAATGCCCGGCCGTCTACGTTAGTAAAACTGACAGAAGGCTGAGGGAACGGATCTACGAACATGTATATAGTATATGTAGAAATAAATTAGAAAACGCCCTGGCCAGACACATAAATGAACAAGTAGATCATAAATTTGTTTTCAGAGTCATAGATCACATCCCTTATGATGTGAGAGGAGGACCATGTACATTGAAATTAGAAAGATTGGAATTATTGTGGCAATTAAGGTTAGACGCTGCCCATTTTCCAGGTATTAATGACATATCTTCTTTGGCCTGCATTTTAAAACTCAGGAACTTAGCACGCTGATTAAAGAAAATTATCGAGTGAAATATCAGGATTTTTAATGGAATTTTAACTTTTGTTTTAACGTTTTCTCTCCCTCCTTGGTACATGTCTTAGATATGATATATATAATTTATGAGTTTATGGAACATCTCTGATTTGTATACAGGTTATAGGTTAATATAAATAATTTTAAATGGATCATTTAATACATAACTAAAATATGTTTTATTAAAATTCGATAGATGAAATAATTTTTTTAATATTTTAGTACGTTTACATCATATATTCTTGGGTATTGTGTTACATTTTTGTACTCCATTTGGGGACAAATACAGACATAAGGTATTATACAAACTTGGACAAGTTGTTGGTAATAAGACCCTTGAGAGTTAAGTGGTAAATCAATTAAGGAAGTTTAATTCAATAATTAAGTATCCAATGGGCTTGGATTTGTAAATCACATGTTTTTTAAAAAATGGATTTAAACTTCATTGGCTGTTTGATACTTTTATCTGAAGATGTTCTTTGTGTTGTAAGGAGAACGAAAACTGAGTGTACTGTTTTTTCTTAATTAAACTACAATTACATTAAGATCGAGTATCTTGGATTTTTGTGTGCTGGTCTGCCTAGAATTGCCTCATGTACACAGACAACCCTCTGCTCCTTCCACCAAACAGTAATTTGTGCAATTATATAGCCAAACTGGAGACTAAACTCTCTCAACCCAAGACTGGACCAGGCAGTCAAGAGGAGAAGGGAATTACTTGCATCACCCCACCAGTCTCACATAGACCTATGAAACTAGCAATGGCAAAAAACACACATAAATACACGAAAACATACTCGGAGGCTCTAAATAAAAATCTGCAAAAGCAACAGAGACCTCCAAAGCAGACATCTAAGCAACCTCCACCCCCCAACGCAAACCATGAAACACATACGTCACAAAACCAGTGTGCCACGCAATCACAGCCCTTAAGGCAAAATAACATACCCAACAGACTAGTAATAGGTGACTCTGTAGTCCGGCACACTGATGTCCCACTCACTAGGCTGAACAAGGAGAAGGTTACTGTTAGCTGCCTGTTGGGTGCCAAGATCTGCCACATAACACAAACACTCAGGTCACTCCAGAACAAGTACAAATATAACTCTGTCATTGTCCATGTTGGTGTGAATGACCTGAGCCGTACCTCCCTGGACGACATGAAAAGAGACATGGAGGAGCTCTCTGATCATGTAGCCCAGGCCGGTATGACCCTGACCTGAAGTAGCATCCTGCCCTCACCAAGAATTATACTACGGTATAGAGAAAAATTTATCAATTTCAACAGTTGGCTAAGCTTCTGGTGTCATTCAAAGGGGATCCAGTGTCTGTCAGCCTGGGATGACATGCTCAACAAGCCACTCTGCTTCTCTAGAGATGGCTTGCACCTGTCACCTTTAGGCTTTCGAATACTGGCCAAGACTCTGCCACCCCCATAGTGCCTCTTTTAGGCAAGGCTCAAAAGACAAACCCACCACCGTAAATAGCACAAGTAACAAAAAACTGAGGGTAATGCTACTCAATGCCAGAAGTCTAAACCTGAAAATGCACGCACTCGAGGCACTCCTCAGTATGGAGAAAATCGATATATGTGCAGTAACAAAAACCTGGTTTAAGGCTCCAGAGAGCACCCCAGCACTACCAGGCTACAACTCATACCATACATTTCGGCCACAAAACCCGGACCGAAATACAAAAGCCAGGGGAGTATCCATATTCATCAAGGATACCCACACCTCCAGGTTAGTGGCACAGCACGATACTTCAGAGATCATCCATGTGCAACTAACAACGGGCAAAACTGCTATTCAAATTATAGCTTGCTACAGATCACCCACCATGTCCCAGGCCCCCTCTCCGCATTCCTGGAAACACTGGGAAACATAAAGGTCCTACCAAACTCCCTGATATCGGGTGATTTCAATTACCCAAACAGTAACTGGGAGAACTACTCAAGTACAAACTCCCTTGCCCAACATTTCCTAGAATTTATAAACCCAAACACCCTGGACCAACTGGTCAACACCCCCACCAGAGGTGACAACATATTGAACCTGGTCATCACCAACATGGGCGACCGGTGTTCCACACCAGAGGTCAACCCCTTGCTGGTTAGATCTGACCGTAAACTAATCACTCTGGATATCCACATTCTGCCACCACCCCCTGTCAAAGAAACCACCAAGAAAAAATTTCAAAAGCAAATTTCACGTTACTTAAGATCAAGGTGGGAAGTTTCAAAGCCCCCATGCTAAAGGATAACACTGTCCAAGCTGCAACATCCTTTACTAATGCACTCTATGGGCACCTACAGGAATGCATGGATCATGCTATCCCAAACAAAACCAAGACTCACTCCTTCAAGAAAAGGAAACCAGTCTGGTGGACCCCTGCCATAAACAAGCTATACAATAAAAGGAGGAAACTAGTACAGAAAAGAGTAAAATCCCAGGAATTGAAGACATCCCTGATCAGTATCAGCAAGAAACTATGTTCCTTCATAAAATCATCTAAGGCTAGCTTCGAAAGAAAAATTGCCATGGACTCCAAAGATAACCACAAGGCATTTTTTAGCTATGTTAAGAATCTAAGTGTCAATTCTCAGATCTGCTCGGAGTTATGCAGAATGGCACAAAATACAGTGAACTGACCGATATAGCCAATATCCTGGCAGACAGGTTCAGTGCAAACTTCACCCCCTCTCACCCCCAAAAGGGCCCATAACTATACCAGAAGAATGTAGTGCCCCTGAAATCACAGACACTCAGGTTAAAACAGCCCTCTCCAAAGCCAAAAACACAGCATCAGTGGGACCAGATGGTGTCCCAGGCTGTGTCCTACACAAGCTCAAAGATGAACTAACCCCTCACCTAAACACACTGTTTAAACTCAGCCTCTCCACAGGCTACTTGCCCACAGAGTGGCGCACAGCAACGGTTATTCTGCTCAACAAAGGTGGAGCCAGAAATGACCCCGGGAACTATCGCCCTATAAGCCTGACTAGCTTGGTTTGCAAAGCTATGGAGTGCATCATCATGGATCTTATTAACAGAGACATTGGGAACCTCCAAACACTGGACCCTACCCAGTTCGGCTTTGTTAAGGGCAGATCATGCTTCCTAAACCTGGTAGATGTCTTTGAGACAGTTATCAAGGATATAGATGAGGGAAAGGTGATCTACACAGCCTACCTAGAATTTGCAAAGGCCTTTGGCACCATTCCCCACTCAGGTATTAATAGACAAGCTCACCAGCCTAAACATAAACCTCTATGTCACGAGATGGGTTGCCAACTGGCTCACTGACAGAACCCACATGGTAAGAGTTGTGGGAGCTAGGTCTGACTCTAAACCGGTTACAAGTGCATTCCCCAGGGCTCAGCCCTAGGATCACACCTGTTCAGCATATACTTCTCAGAGGTACAGGCAAGCACAGGAGGACTATAGCTGACCAAGATCGTAGACAACTGCAAACTAGGGGCTATAATTGACTCTCCGGCTGACAAATACATCCTCCAAAAGGGTCTCACTGAGACAGATACCTGGTGTCAAAACCATGGCCTCAAGCTAAATGCCAAAAAGTGCATAGTCATCCCCTTTGGAAAAAATAAAGTACCCACAAACTACCACATAGGTGGTAGCCCCCTAAATACGGAAGATGTAATAAGGGATCTGAGGATCCAAGTAGATAGTAATCTCTCCTTTGGTAATCACATTGCCAAAGTGGTTAGAAAATCCTTCTATGTGGCCCACCTAATCACAAAAGGGTTTGCATCCAGTTCAAAATACGTCATTGGGCCCCTCTACGCATCACTCATCAGACCCATCATAGAATACAATCCTCATTTGGGATGTACCTTACAAGACACCTGCAACAACTGGAAA
Source organism: Protopterus annectens (assembly GCF_019279795.1). Classification (NCBI taxonomy): domain Eukaryota; kingdom Metazoa; phylum Chordata; order Ceratodontiformes; family Protopteridae; genus Protopterus; species Protopterus annectens. The sequence continues at coordinate 1,062,900,553 of NC_056739.1, forward strand.
GACCACGGAAGTACCTCACCAAGAGGATCACTGGCCTCAAGCAGATGCCCTATGCAGCTCGACTGAAGAAACTCCAGCTGTACTCAGTTGCATACCGCCTACTCAGAGGTGATCTCTGCCTGATGTACAAGGCCATGTCCAACCCAGAATTGATGGACATGCTCAACCTAAAGAAAACTATATCCCCTTGAACCACCCGCTCCAGGGATCTAAACCTCACCACAACAATAAATAGGACATGCTGGAGGGATAGATTCCTGTCCCAGAGACTTCCCATGCTCTGG